>NC_053428.1:74090189-74299280 GCF_007990345.1 Gossypium hirsutum
TTTGGTTCTCATGTTATAGTCGTACTATATGGATATGGCTGTATAGGCTACTGTTGTTTAGTTTTTTGTGTGTATGTGTGTAGCCTCGATGGCTTGTGATGTGTTGGCATTGCATTTGTGTTTTTATCTATATGGTTTCACGATGTGACTATGGATTGAAATGGAAGTGTTGGGCTAATGATCAGCCATTGGAATGGCTAAATATGATCACATGTGGACCTATGTATGGCAAAACCCTAGTTGGTCCATGGTAACCACCAAATAGGTAAAGTTTATCTTGAAAACAGATTTTGACAGCAACAGTGGTGTAGAATTGAAAAATCACATAAATTCGTAGGAGTGGAATTAAATAGTGAATAAATTATGTAATCGAACTTGATGAATCTACTTTCATATGGAATACGAACAAATATAGGAACAGTACAGAAGAGATATTGGGTTCTTGTGGAACAGGGCCAGAACAGTCTGGATTCACTGTTCCGCCTTTGAAATTCACTATAAATTGACAGAGATATTAGGGTCATACCATATATGTATGGATTCTCTCTGAGTCTAGTTTCATAGAAACAAACGGCATTAGTATGAAGCTCTGTGCAGAGAGATATCCAGTCGTATGGAAAAGTCAGTGTAGTCGACCCTGTAACATGAAGACTTTGACTATAAACTGTACTAATTGGCCCGACCAAAAATTCTAGAAAAAAATATATAGGTGGGGACATGAGTCTAGTTTCAGGGAAAATCACAAAACTTATTTTCGAGTTGTGAAACTCAAGATATGATTTTTGAAGCGACTAGTACTCAGACTGGGCAGTGTCTGGAATTTTAAGTCTGTAACCTCGATTCGATCCGTACGTCTCGGTTGGTTACATTGATGGTATAGGCTCGTTAGTCGATTCTACCGTAATGTTGGGTCTAGCTATATGCCATTTTATGTGATTAATTGATAGTGTGGTGATTTCTGACATTTGCAAATGTGTTTATTTATAGTAATGGATCCCGATCCCGACCGAGCGGTAGCTGATGATCTTGAGAGTGTAGCGCCTGCTCCCACACAAGGGACAGCGCCGGTGGACTCTCAACCTAATGCGAGTAACCCGAATGATGAAGCTAGACAAGCTTTCTATAGCGTGATGAATGATTGGTTCAACCAATACATTCGAATTAATACGGCTGTTCCACAACCTCCATTCCCGACAACACCACCCCCGCACCTACAATACCTCCGGTAACTGACCAAATAAGGTCAAATAAGCCCCCAGTTGACCGAATCCGAAAACATGGGGCTACTGAATTTAAGGCTACGGATAGCGACGATGCCGAGCAAGCTGAATTTTGGTTGGACAACACTATCCGGGTACTCGATGAGCTATCTTGTACACCCGATGAATGCCTAAAGTGTGCTATCTCCTTGCTACGTGATTCTGCCTACTATTGGTGGAGTACCCTGACTTCTGTTGTGCCCCGGGAGCAAGTAACTTGGGAGTTTTTCCAAACTGAGTTTCGGAAAAAGTATATCAGTCAGAGATTTGTTGATCAAAAACGGAAGGAATTTCTTGAGCTTAAGCAAGGTTCTATGTCAGTTACTGATTACAAGCGAAAATTTGTTAGACTTAGTAGATACGCTCGGGAATGTGTTTCGTCCGAGGCTGTTATGTGTAAACGCTTCGAAGATGGGCTGAATGAAGATATAAAAATGTTCGTTGGCATTCTTGAAATACGAGAGTTCGTAGTACTTGTCGAGCGAGCTTGTAAAGCCGAAGAGCTTAGAAAGGAAAAACAAAAAGTTGATGTGGGAACCGGGGAGTTTCGTAAAAGATTCTCGGGAAAGTCTCATCAACAGGCATCGAAGAAATTTCAAGATGATGTGGGCTGGTCTAAAAGCACTTCGGGCCTTTTTAGACGAGATCGTGATCGACCCCCTGTGGGTACACGAGGCACTTCAGTCGCCAGTGTTGGGAATGAACGTCGAGGCCGAACGGAATGTCGACATTGCGGTAAATGGCATTTGGGGAGTTGTAGATTCCATGACCGCTCCTGTTACAAGTGCGGATCAGTGGACCACTTCATTAAAAATTGCCCGAGGCTGTCCGAACAGAATGTAAATCAGAGTGGGAAATCGGGTGCTACCACTGCTCGAGGTAGACCATCTAGAAATATGGGCAATGCTAGTGGTGGTCAGAGAGGATCTAGAGATGCTACGACCAGATCCGAGGCTCGTGCACCTGCTAGAGCATATGCTATACGTGCCCGCGAGGATGCTTCTTCGCCTGATGTTATTACCGGTACTTTTACTCTCTTTGATACTAATGTAATTGCTTTGATTGACCCCGGTTCTACTCATTCTTACATATGTGAAACCTTAGCATCCAGTAAAACTTTACCTATTGAGTCTACTGAGTTTGTAATTCGGGTGTCAAATCCCTTGGGTCGTTATGTGCTTGTCGACAAAGTGTGTAAGAAATGTCCCCTGGAAATTCGAGGTTCTTGTTTTCCGGCGGACTTGATGCTTTTGTCGTTTGATGAATTTGATGTTATCCTTGGGTTGGATTGGTTGACCGCGCATGATGCGATTGTGAATTGCAAGAGCAAGACTATTGATTTGAGGTGCGCAAACAACGAAGTAGTCCGAATTGAGTCCGCGGACTTGGAGGGGATACCAGCTGTAATATCAGCAATGTCGGCACAGAAATATGTGAGAAAAGGGTGCGAAGCATACCTTGCATATATGCTTGATGACAAAGAATTAGAAAAGAAACCCGAATCTGTGCCGGTGGTTGTGAATACCCGGATGTTTTTCCGGAAGAATTACCGGGTTTACCACCTGTTCGGGAGGTAGAGTTTGGTATTGAGCTTGTACCTGGGACTACGCCGATCTCGATAGCTCTGTATCGTATGGCACCAACCGAATTAAAAGAGTTGAAAGCTCAGCTGCAAGAATTGACGGATAGAGGTTTCGCTCGGCCAAGTTTCTCACCTTGGGGTGCACCAGTATTGTTCGTGAAAAAGAAGGACGGAACCATGAGGTTGTGCATTGACTATCGTCAACTGAATAAAGTGACGATAAAGAATAAATACCCACTACCGCGTATCGATGATTTGTTTGATCAACTAAAGGGGGCCTCAGTGTTCTCAAAAATAGATTTGAGATCGGGTTATTATCAGTTGCGGATTCGAGATTCAGACGTACCCAAAACTGCTTTCAGAACGAGGTACGGTCACTACGAATTCTTAGTGATGCCGTTTGGGCTCACTAATGCCCCGGCAGTATTTATGGATTTGATGAATCGGATCTTCAGACCATATTTGGATCGGTTCGTAGTTGTGTTCATTGATGACATCTTGGTCTATTCAAGAGATGAGACCGAACATGCTGAGCACCTGAGACTAGTGTTGCAAATTTTACGGATAAGCAGTTATATGCTAAGTTCAGTAAGTGTGAGTTCTGGTTAAGAGAGGTTAGCTTCTTGGGTCATGTGGTATCCGCGTCGGGTATTCGAGTTGACCCGAACAAAATTTCAGCCATACTTGACTGGAAACCTCCGAGAAATGTTACTGAAGTTCGGAGCTTTTTGGGGCTCGCCGGTTATTACCGACGATTTGTGAAAGGTTTCTCGATGATAGCCACACCAATGACGAAGCTACTTCAAAAGGATGTTAAGTTCGAGTGGACGGAGAAATGTCAGAAAAGTTTCGACCAACTGAAAACACATTTGACTGAAGCTCCAATTTTGGTGCAACCCGAATCGGGTAAAGAGTTTGTCATCTATAGTGACGCATCCCTACTTGGGTTGGGTTGCGTATTGATGCAAGAAGGTCGAGTCGTGGCCTATGCGTCGAGACAATTGAAGCCACACGAGAGGAATTATCCGACCCATGATCTCGAACTAGCTGCCATCGTGTTTGCTTTAAAAATATGGCGACATTATCTGTTTGGTGAGAAGTGCCATGTATTTTCGGATCACAAAAGTCTCAAATATTTGATGACTCAACGAGACTTGAATCTGCGACAAAGACGTTGGCTTGAGTTGTTGAAAGATTACGAGCTTGTCATTGATTACCACCCGGGAAAGGCTAACGTGGTTGCGGACGCCTTAAGCCGGAAGTCATTGTTTGCTTTACGAGCGATGAATGTGCATTTGTCTATTCTACCAGACAATGTGTTAGTAGCTGAATTAAAAGCTAAACCATTATTGACTCACCAAATTCGTGAAGCTCAGAAAGTCGATGATGAATTGGTTGCAAAACGGGCTAAGTGTTTTCCGAACGAGGGATCAGAGTTTCAAATTGATGACGATGATTGTTTGAGGTTCAGAAATCGTTTGTGTGTTCCAAGGAATTCGGAACTCATTTCGATGATTCTGAACGAAGCCCATTGTAGCCGAATGTCAATTCACCCGGGGAGTACGAAAATGTACAACGATTTGAAACGTCAATTTTGGTGGCATGGTATGAAACGGGACATCTCCGACTTTGTTTCGAGATGTTTAATATGTCAACAAGTGAAAGCGGAACATCAAGTGCCTTCAGGATTACTCCAGCCGATCATGATACCCGAGTGGAAATGGGATCGAGTCACAATGGACTTTGTGTCCGGACTGCCTTTGTCAGCAAGTAAGAAGGATGCGATATGGGTTGTTGTCGATAGACTAACTAAGTCGGCTCACTTTATCCCCGTGCGTACGGATTTTTCTTTGGATAAACTAGCTGAATTGTATGTTTCTCAGATTGTGAGATTACACGGGGTACCGATTTCTATTGTGTCGGATAGAGATCCGAGATTCACCTCGCGATTTTGGAAGAAATTGCAAGAAGCTTTGGGTACCAAGCTGCATTTTAGCACCGCTTTTCATCCACAAACAGATGGTCAATCCGAGCGGATAATTCAGATACTTGAGGATATGTTGAGATGTTGCATCCTCGAGTTCAGTAGTTCATGGGAACGGTACTTACCTTTGATTGAATTCGCTTACAACAATAGTTTTCAGTCAAGTATTAAGATGGCACCCTACGAGGCTTTGTACGGTCGTAAATGCCGTACACCATTGTTTTGGACCGAGCTCGGTGAAAGTAAAATTTTCGGAGTTGATTTGATTAGAGATGCTGAACAGAAAGTAAAGGTAATCCGTGAAAGTCTGAAGATAGCCACGGATCGTCAGAAATCGTACGCAGATTTGAAACGAAAAGACATCGAGTATCAGGTGGGAGACAAAGTGTTCCTTAAGGTTTCACCTTGGAAAAAGATACTCAGGTTCGGCCGTAAGGGCAAGTTGAGCCCAAGATTCATTGGGCCGTACGAAATCTCCGAACGAGTTGGCCCGGTTGCGTATAGATTGATTTTGCCCCCGGAGCTTGAAAAGATTCATGACGTCTTTCATGTTTCGATGCTTCGACGCTATCGATCTGATCCATCGCACATAATTAGCCCATCGGAGGTTGAAATTCAAGTCGACATGAGCTATGAAGAAGAACCGATGCGTATCCTAGCTCGTGAAGTAAAGGAGTTGCGAAACAAAAGAGTTCCGCTAGTAAAGGTGTTATGGCTCAAACACGGGATCGAGGAAGCTACTTGGGAGACCGAGAGCTCGATGAAAGAACGATACCCAAACCTATTTACCGGTAAGTTTTTCGGGGACGAAAATTTCTTAAGTGGGGGAGAGTTGTGACAGCCCAAAACTGACCCTAGTCGGGAAGTGGTTTCGGGACTACTAAACCGAGTCACCAAAATGTTTGAATGTGATATTATTGTCTAAAATATGTGATTATGAATGTGTGGAAAATTTCAAGCTTCGATTTAGTCAATTGCATGTGAATTTAGTCCATAGGACTTATGTGAGAAAGTTGTAAAAAAATGTGATAGGGTAATTTATAAGGACCAATTTAAGCAAGGAGTGAAAATATTGACTTTGCATGTCAAATACCCCTTTTTTTTATACATAGTGGCCGGCCATGATGGAGCTTATATTAGACTATGTGGTAAAGTTCCATGAAGTGGACATTAGTTTAAGTAAAAGAAAAGAAATGATAAAAGAAATATTAAGGATACAAAAAAAAAAAGAAGAAGGAGAGAGGTTATCACCTTGTTCATCTTGGCCGGTTGTAGAGAGGAAGAGAGGAGGATAGCATTCGGTCATTTGAAACCTAAGGAAGGTTAGTCTTTTGTTTGGTTTTTGATAATTTTCACATTTTTGGTATCATTGCTTTGTGTTCTTTAAACCCCATGGTTCAATTTTGTGAATTGATGATGATTTTGTGTTTTGCCATTGATGAGTGCTTGAGCTTTTTGATAGTTGTTGATGAAAAATGAAAGATATGTTAAAGATTAATATGTTTTGTGTTGAAGTTTTTGGTGATTTTGAGTAGTTAGGGCTAAATTACAAAAATAAATTTTTGAAGGACTTAAAGGTGGAATAAATGAAATGTATGGACTTATATGGGTACTAGGAAGATTCGGCCCTTAAGGAGTGTGACCAAATTTTGTGTATTTGGTGTTTTGTGGAATAAGGACTAAATTGTGAAAGTGTGAAATATTAGGGGTAAAAATGTAATTTACCCATTTATGCGTTATTAGACTAAATTGAATGAAAATATGTTAAAACGAGATTTATTTGAATATGTTAAGATCAAGAAACCAAGAAATTGGATTTAGATCGGGGAAAATCGAAAGTAGTTGTGTAGCCGATCAATTGGTCGACGACATCCGAAGAAAGTTATAAGCAATTAGATATTAAAATTTCGGAATAAATGTTAGTTATATATGCTGAAATGGAAATATGGTAAATGTATATATAGTTGAATATGATATGGGTGAATTATATGTTAAATTAAGGCTTGGTAAGCTAGCTATTAAGGTGAAATGCTAATGTTAGTATTTGATTTGGTAATAATCTGTTTGGGGACAGCAGCAGTAAGGTGATTTTGGAAAATCGCCATAAATTGTAGGAGTTGAATTAGAAGCTGAGTGAATTATGTCATTAAAGCTTGAAGAGTCTATTTTCTTACAAAAGAAACTATAAAAACAAAAGAGTTACCGATCTTGAGATATTTGAAGTATTGTGGGGCTGAGTCATAATGACTGCTGGATTCCCTGTTCTGTTTTTAGAAAATCATTATAAATTGTACAAAAATTATTATAAGATAAAATTTATATTCTTAGACTCCTTAATGAGTCTAGTTTCTAATGAGATCAAATACAACACATTTTGAATTCTGTAAAGTGAGAAATTGGATTCGTAGTGAAGAGTGGTCAGAATAGTTAAACAGTGAAACAGGGGAAACTTTAAGAAAAATCTGGTATTGATTGGCCAAGCCTAAAATTCTGAAAATTTTATGGATGGAAGATATATGAGTCTATATTCAGGGAAAATTAACGGCAAGTGATTTGGAGTTTAGAAGCTCCAGTTATAAATAATTTAGTAACTACTGCTCAGGAAAACAGCTCGTAGTGAATATGTGATTTTGTTGTAAACATTAATGAAAGTTTGCCAATGAATTATTTATTGATTATTATAAAGCTTACTATAATCTATGTGTGTGAAAGTCGGATCAATATATATATTATTCTGAAAGTAATACTTGAATAGTCGATTAATGACTATTTTAAATTTTGTTGAACTTAAGCTCAAGAGCAAAGGGGAACTAGATCCGATAAAGGGAAGGAAAAAGTAATTGAATAGCCGTTGAAGTCGTTCGACGACATTTGAGGTAAGTCTTCGAGTAATGACCCTACTTGAATTATATTGAAATGAATAGTCATACTATGACGGATAGTCGAATGTGCTTAGAGACTATGTTATAAAGCCAATTGAAATTATGCTCTTTGTGTGTGGCTACCGAGCCGAAATTTGAAAGGTTTAATAAATGTTTTGTGTTTGAGCCTTAGTAACGAAGAAATGATATGGATGTGTTATGATTATTGATATATGTGTGCATGAGCATTGGAATATATCCGGGCTAAGACCCGAAGGCAATTATGCGAGATGATATATCCGGGCTAAGACCCGAAGGCAATTATGCGAGTTGATATATCCGGGCTAAGACCCGAAGGCAATTATGCGAGTTGATATATCCGGGCTACGACCCGAAGGCAATTATGCGAGTTGATATATCCGGGCTAAGACCCGAAGGCAATTATGCGAGATGATATATCCGGGCTAAGACCCGAAGGCAATTATGCAAGTTGATACGTCCGGGTTAAGACCCGAAGGCAAATGTGTTTGCGGCTGTATTCGGTTAAATACCGAAGAAACTTGGGTTTGAATGTGAGCGTTTTGTGCTGTAACTAATTCAATAAATATGCTCAACCAACCCGAACGATAAGGTATGTTTGCATGTGCATTGGAAAATTCGATTCGTTTTAAATAGTATTCGTGCGATCGGCTAATGAATTTTCGGCTTTTAGAAAGGTTGATACCTTGTGTATATATGTTGATGGAGTGTGAAGTAAGTATGATTATGAGAATGTGTGTTAATAAAGTGACTTAGTTAGTTATGTGAATGTAATACTGTAGTCAAAGCCGATTTCATTACTTGAGACTTACTAAGCTTAAAATGCTTACCCGGTTGCTTTGGCTCTCTGTTTTATAGATTTTGTTCGTTAGCTATCGGATTCGGGATCAGCGAAGTCGAAGTCATCTACACTATCAAGCTCTTTTGGTACTCTTTTAGTTGAACTCTGGATATGGCATGTATAGGACTACCCCCTGTTGTTTAAGTTCTTTTGTGATGTATGTGTGTAAAGCCATGCGAAAATGGCTTGTAGATGTGGAGTATGGCATTAGACCATTTGTGTTTATGTATGTATCTATATGGTTTCACGATGTGACTATGGATTGAAATGGAAGTGTTGGGCTAATGATCAGCCATTGGAATGGCTAAATATGATCACATGTGGACCTATGTATGGCAAAACCCTAGTTGGTCCATGGTAACCACCAAATAGGTAAAGTTTATCTTGAAAACAGATTTTGACAGCAACAGTGGTGTAGAATTGAAAAATCACATAAATTCGTAGGAGTGGAATTAAATAGTGAATAAATTATGTAATCGAACCTTGATGAATCTACTTTCATATGGAAGTAACGAAACAAATATAGGAACAGTACAGAAAGAGATATTCGGGTTCTTGTGGAACAGGGCCAGAACAGTTTCTGGATTCACTGTTCCGCCTTTGGAAATTCACTATAAATTGACCAGAGATAATTAGGGGTCATACCATATATGTATGGATTCCTCTCTGAGTCTAGTTTCCATAGAAACAAACGGCATTAGTATTGAAGCTCTGTGCAGAGAGATATCCCAGTCGTAATGGGAAAAGGTCAGTGTAGTCGACCCCTGTAACATGAGAGACTTTGACTAATAAACTGTACTAATTGGCCCGACCAAAAATTCTAGAAAAAAATATATAGGTGGGGACATGAGTCTAGTTTCAGGGAAAAATCACAAAACTTATTTTCGAGTTGTGAAACTCAAGATATGATTTTGAAGCGACTAGTACTCAGACTGGGCAGTGTCTGGAAAAATTTTTAAAAGTCTGTCAACACCTCGTATTCGACTCCGGTGACGGTCTCGGGTTCGGGGTGTTACAGTAGACGTTGCTAGTGGAGGAGCATTGGTCAACATGACTCCTCAACAAGTAAGAGACTTGATCTCTACAATGGCGGTAAATGCTCAGTAATTTCGAGCTAATCCTGAACCCGTTAGAAGGGTTCACCAGCTAAGTAATTCTACCTTTGAGGATAGACTTGATAGACTTACTAATATTTTGAATTCTCTTGTTGCAGAAAAAGCAAAACCAGCCCGAGTATGCAGAATATGTGCTACACCTGAACATACGACTGATGCGTGCCCTAGTCTGTGTGACGATACTGTGGCCCATTTAGATGCTGTGGGAAATTTTCCTAGGCCACCACAAAGGTGATACGACCCTTACACCAATACCTACAACCCAGGATGGAGGGACCACCCTAACTTTAGTTATGGGGCTAATCCACGATATAACCAGCCATACCAAAACTAAGTCCCACAACAGCCACAAGATTCAGGTAATTCTCTGGAAATTTTGGTCAATAAATTAGCAGCTAATGTCCTTGATTTTCAATAGCAAACTCTTAATTTCCAAAAAGAAACAAAGGCATCTATAAGAGAATTGGCCACATCAATTGAGAAATTGAGTTCTCAAGGGAAGCTGTCATCGCAAACAGAACCAAACCCGAGACAGAATGCAAATACAGTAACGTTGTGAAGTGGAAAGGTGCTGGAACCAATTCCTGGCAAGAATCTTGGCCAAGAAATTGCCCAGGAAACTCCAGAAAACAACGAACAGATCCGAGCAAAACCCCCACTGCCAAAAATCCAGCCTCCATTTCCAGGACGACTAAACCAGTGTCGGAAATGTAAGGAAGATAAAGAAATCTTAGAAACATTCAGAAATGTCGAGATCAACATACCACTGTTGGGTGCCATCAGACAGATTCCAAGGTATGCCAAATTCCTTAAAGAGCTTTGCACCAACAAACGAAAGTTAACAGGTAATGAAAAGGTAAGTGTTGGTGAAAATGTTTCTGCAGTGTTACAGCAGAAAATGTCAGTTAAATGCAAAGATAGAGGTATGTTCACTATTCCATGCAAAATTGGCCATTTAGGAATTAAAAAGGCTATGTACGATTTAGGGGCGTCCATAAATGTAATGCCTTATTCTATTTATGAATCACTTTACGCGGGTTTTTTGATGAAGACAGGTGTTATTATTCAATTGGCGGACAGGTCTATTGTGCATCCCGAAGGAGTCCTCGATGACGTCTTGGTAAAAGTTAATGAACTAATTTTCCCTGCAGATTTCTACGTAATAAAGATAGAGGAGGACAACACTGCTGGATCTTCAGACCTCCTATTGGGCCGACCCTTCCTTAGTACTGCTAGCACCAAGATCAATGTTCGAAGCGACACTCTTACGATGGAATTTGATGGGGAGATCATGAAATTTAATGTTTACGATGCCATTAGCCATCCAAGCGAAATCTTGAGCGTAAACCGTGTCGACATGATTGGCTCATTAGTAGACGAGACTTTTGAGTCAACTTATGAAGACAAATCTGAATATAGAACTGATGATTATGAATTTGTTAATACATTATTGTCCCCATCAGAAACTAAACTTCTACCTTCTGTTGTGCAGGCTCCAGATTTGGAATTGAAACCGCTTCCCGAGCATCTTAAGTATGCATTTTTAGGAAAAGGTAATACCTTACCCATTATAATTTCAAATAAACTCTCTAAACCCGAGGAAGAAAGTTTGATCCAGGTACTAAAAAGTCATAAGGAGGCGATTGGCTGGACCATTGCCGACTTAAAAGGGATAAGCCCTTTGACATGCACCCACAAGATTTACTTGGAGGAGAACACGAAACCAAGAAGAGAGGCACAAAGACGTTTAAACCCGAATATGATAGAGGTGGTAAAGAAAGAAATAATTAAATTACTGGATGCTGACATTATCTTCCTCATTTCTGACAACAGATCGGTAAGTCTGGTACAAGTCGTCCTAAGAAAACGGGCATGACAGTAAAGAAAAATGCTGAAGGGGACTTAGTACCGGTCCGAGTGCAAAACGGGTAGCGTGTCTGCATCGATTACAGGAAGTTGAACGCTTATACTAGAAAAGATCATTTCCTTCTTCCTTTTATAGATCAAATGCTTGAACGTTTAGCTGGTAAAACTCACTTTTGTTGTCTTGATGGATATTCAGGTTTCTTCCAGATCCCTGTTGCGCTAGAAGACTAGGAAAAAACCACTTTTACATGCCCTTTCGGCACATTTGCGTATAGGAGGTTGCCATTTGGACTTTGCAACGCACCAGTTACCTTCCAAAGATGCATGATGAGTATATTTTCCAAATATGTAGAAAAAATTATTGAAGTTTTTATGGATGATTTTACCGTGTATGGGAACTGTTTTATTGAATGTCTTGAAAATCTCACGATAATTTTGAACAGGTGCATAGAATTTAATCTTGTCTTGAACTCTGAAAAGTGTCATTTTATGGTAGACAAAGGTTTGATTCTAGGTCATATAGTCTCATCTAAGGGAATTGAGGTTGATAAGGCCAAAATTGACATTATAAATTCTCTGCCATATCCCTCTACTGTTAGAGAGATACGTTCTGTTCTTGGCCATGCAGGATTTTACCGGTGTTTTATTAAGAACTTCTCAAAAATAGCTGAACCATTGTGCGAGTTGTTGCAGAAAGATAAGAAATTTGAGTTTGGTCCAAAATGCAAAGAGGCTTTTGATACACTCAAGCAAAATTTGGTAACTGCTCCTATAGTACAGGCACCAGACTGGAAATATCTCTTTGAAATTATGTGCGATGGAAGCGGACGCAGCGTGGGAGCCGTATTGGGACAAAAGATAGCCAAAGAGCCTCATGTCATCTGCTATGCCTCAAAAACCCTAGATGTTGCACAAAACAATTACACGACCACAGAAAAAGAACTTTTAGCTATTGTATTTGCTTTAGATAAATTTCGATCATATTTACTAGGATCTAAGGTGATTGTTTTTTCTGACCATGCAGCTCTTAGGTACTTGATAGTAAAGAAGGAAGAAAAGTCAAGGCTCCTTAGGTGGATTTTACTGCTCCAAGAATTTGACATCGAGATTCGTGACAAAAAGGGGTGTGAAAACCTAGTGGCTGACCACTTGAGTAGGATAAAAACTCCATTCGATGATGTTCCCATAAAGGATGAGTTCCCTGATGAAAGCTTATTTTTGACCAAGGCTCACTATCTGTGGTATGCAGATATAGTTAATCTCTTAACCACGGGATCATTACCCACTGAGTTAGCACGTTTCGTGAAGGACAAGCTTAGACGGGAAGCTCGGTATTACATTTGGGATGACCCATACTTGTGGAAACACTGTTCAGATCAGATAATAAGACGATGTGTTCCAGAAACCAAGGTAACCTCTGTCCTTACTTTTTTTCATACAGAAGCTTGTGGAGGTCACTTTGGCCCTAAACGGACAGCTCACAAGGTATTGGAGTGTGGGCTATATTGGCCCACAATCTTTCACGATGCATATAACTTTTGTAAGTCTTGCGATAAATGCCAGCATACATGTAACATCACTAAAAGAAATCAAATGCCCCTATCCCCGATTCATGTATGTGAGATTTTTTATGTATGGGGCATCGATTTCATGGACCCCTTTATTTCTTCGTTTGGAAACGTATATATACTTCTTGCAGTAGACTATGTTTCTAAGTGGATAGAAGCAAAGCCTACTTGCAATGATAATGTTAAAACTGTTGTGGAGTTTCTAAAACGAAATATTTTTTCTAGGTTTGGCACACCTCGAGCTTTGATCAGTGATCGTGGTACCCACTTTTGCAACAAGGTCATGGAGGCACTATTATCCAAATACAGAGTTCATCACCGTATATCGACTGCCTACCATCCCCAAACGAATGGCCTAGCAGAGGTTTCGAACAAGGAAATCAAGTCTATTTTGGAAAAAATAGTTTGGCCCAACTAAAAGGATTGGATTCTTCGGCTCAATGATGTGCATTGAGCCTATCGGACGACGTATAAGGGCCCGATTGGCATGACCCCATATCGACTTGTTTTTGGCAAAGCGTATCATCTACCAGTAGAACTGGAGCACAAAGCTTATTGGGCTATTTGACAATGTAACATGGAGTTAGAGCCCGTAGGGAAGGCAAGGAAATTGGACATTCAAGAATTGGAGGAGATTCGCAATGATGCCTACGAGAATGATCGAATTTATAAAGACAAAACAAAACTGTTTCCTAATAGGAAAATAGCTCAGAAACATTTCTCGGTAGAGCAAAAAGTTTTTCTTTATAACTCCGTATTAAAGCTGTTCCCAGGTAAGCTTCGATCACGGTGGCAACGACCTTTTATTGTGATTGAAGTATTTACGAATGGTGCAGTTGAAATAGAAAGTGAAGAATCAGGAAAGCGGTTCAAAGTCAATGGTCAATGGCTGAAACCATTTTACGAAAATTTCCAGGCCCACACGGACAAAAAAATTCAGTTAGAACCACCATAAAACCGTTCAAGGCGTCGAGCTAACGACGTTAAACAAGAGCTTGTTGGGAGGCAACCCAATTTTTTTTATTTTTATTTATTTTATATTATTATTTTATTTTATTCAGATATTAATAAAATTCTCTTCTTCTAGGTAAACTGAAATGAAAATAGGAAGAAAGAAGGAATGACAAATCTGCAGCCAAATAGCCCCTACTCGACACTTTTGGCCAGCAACGACAGTAATTACACGGAGAGTTCCTCTACAGCTTTTTCTCCTATTTTATTTATTCCACATCGAGGACTATGTGTTTGAAGTAGGGGGAGGCATTCCTCATTATTTCTGTCATTTTAGATGCTGAATTTTTGTTGTTGCTGCCCATATTTTTGTTTTAAGAATATTTTGCCTCTTTTCATGCCCAAGAATTTGACCACGACTTGCCCACTGTTTGATCCACATGCACGATTCTTATCTACTGAGTTAATTATGATTTTTCTTGATAGATTTCATCTCCACTATTTTATTTCTTTTAGTTTAAATAATTATGATTAATGAAGTTAACCCTATCTTGATTTTGGTAAATTTGATTAAGTCTAAATACAAGAGGACACTTAATATAATTGCATGCTTAAAATATTTTCATGACTATTAATGTGGTTACTGAAACTTATTTTTGACACTTGATTGTTTTTCCTAAGTCCTCCAAAATTAAAATTTCGGTTAATAATAATAATGTTTCCGCGGTTATGAGTGTAGCTTAAGACGTGACTAGCTGAGTAACTGGGGTAAGGTGGTTGGGTTGTCATCCTATTTTGTGTCAAAAGGTTGTGTGACGTGTTAGGTAAAACTCCGCTAACCGGAATTAATTTCTAAGAATGTGTTAGGCTGAGTAACCGGGGTGAGGTGCTTGGCTGTCATCTCTCTTCGCGTCAGAAGGTTCGATATGTTCTTAGGAAAAATAATAATTAGGAATGTGTTGGGCTGAGTAACTGGGGTAGGGTGCTTGGCTGTCATCTCTCTTCGCGTCAAAAGGTTCAATATTTTTCCTAAGTAAAAGTAAATAAATAAAGTTGAAATTAAAATAAAAAAAGAGAAAAAATAATAAATAAATATGCATTAATAAAATTGGGGATTAAAGGGAGAAATAAATAAGGTGTCGTGATATGTTTGGTAATTACCTAATTTTCATGAAATAATCCAAGTCGATCTTAATTTTGTTTGTGTTAATTGGAATACTTTTTCAATTTTACTTAAAGCAAGCTAAGGGTTCTCTTTGTTTTCATATGCATTTTGACTAATTTTTATAAAACTTTGGAGTAGTATTTCTTTCATGGCAGGATTTAATTTTCACAGTGGACAAGAACCATACTTGAGGGCAAGCATGGACTAAGTAGGGGGAATTTGATAATGCTCTAGAATAACATATTTTTATGTATTAATCATGTGTTTATTCTGAGCTTGATCCTACTAATTTGAGCTATTTATGTCTTTTTATCGATTAGGGACTGATTTGGAGGAAAAAGCAAAATTAAGGGACAAAAGTTCAAATTTGGAGACACAATAGGCTGATATGCGACACAGGAAAAAGATTGTGTGAAGACACAAGGACTAAAAATGCAAAAAGAAGAGATTTTATTTTATAAGACTCCATTTTATTTATATTAGGATAATTAATATTAAGATAATTATTAGGATTATTTAATTTTAGGATTTTATTTTAATTATCTTTAATTATCTTTAATTAAATGTATTTATCTTTTTAGAATTTAAGTAATTAGACTATTTCTCTTGCAGTATAAATAGGGGGTGAAGTGACTCTATTTGGTGTTCATCTTTTTCTGTAAACACTCTCCCCCTGAAAGTCTAGGCTTTTGTTTCTTCATATTTTCTTTCAATAAAATTCCCTTTTCCATTTTTATATTTATTTCTTTTTCCACCATTATCATGAGCCACTAAAACCTATCTAGCCGAAAGTTGTCAATATTCCCCAAAAAGGGTTCTTGAGGCCTAGAATCCGTACTTAGCCTTCTCGCCAAGTATTCATTGTTTCACCGCACTACGAGCTGACGCTTCTGTCCATGGCCCTTAAGAAGTAAGCTTTTCAGCATATGCAAAGGCGACCGCTTGGTATTTTTTGGAAGGATTGCATAGTCGGTTCGTTAACTTACTGCGTCAGAGGTTGGCGAGCCAAAGAGACAAAATGGCGTGGGATTCGCCATTGAGAAGCGTTGATCTAGCATAGATTACTAGCTAGAGTTAGGTTCCCTAAAAATCGTAAGTCTAATATTTGGAGCTGTTGGTCGTAGGCGTCCTCTTCCACTATAACTGGCTTACTTGAGTTGAGAAGAGTCATTTAAAAGCCGAGGATCGAACCAAGGCAGAATAAGACAACTGGAGGCTGGAATCTACCAATAAGAATTTCTTTTCCTTCAACTCTCTTTATTATTTTTATTATTTTCGTAATCACAATTTCAGTCAACTTTAGATTCTGTTTTTTATTTTTTCCAAATCAAATCTTTAATTCTGTTATTTTTTTATTTTTTTCTGTCAAGCAGGTTTTCTTGGGCACGATTCTACCCAGGATTTCGAGAAACAAGCATTCGTATAATCCGATCCCTGAGGATTCGACCCTACTTCCTCTTTACTGTTCTTTTTCATTATTTTACAGGGAATAGGATATTTTTGGTGCTCTCAACGACCGCATCATTAACACATATGTATATATATAATAATAACCTACTTAGAAATACCAAAATGGACTATTACTAGCGATTCCAATGGCTAGGTTACAAAATAACATTATCAAGCTACTAATAGTCAAGTTGTTCTATACATACCATTATACCAAAATAATTTTTACAAAGAATACCCAAAATAGCTAGTTGATAGTGTGACGATGCTCTAATGATCTTCCAACCTTCACGAGCTTCTGAGCATTATAAAACAGGGGAAAAATAAACGGGGTAAGCATTACATGCTTAGTAAGTTCATATAACGGAAACTAAACTTACCAATCCTATTTATTAAATCTAAGCATACAATGTCATGTTTCCTTCCATTTGGCTAAATTGCCTAATCACATATATTCAATCAAACATGTTAGTCATCAAAATCTTCATATCAATCAAATAAAATAGATGAGCTCATCATGCAATACTCTTTTGAGACATTATTAATTCATCTCAAAATTCTCATGCCATGTCAAGAGTTTTATATCCGTTGAATCATTGAATTCTGATGGATGCATAAGTAGCACACTCGAAGTGTTTGATTCAATAATCTGTCAATTTATTATTCAAGGGTACCCACTAGAACACTTAACCAAGAAACACTCTATCAAACCACATTTCGTATAACAGGATTACCAGTCTAGGCTAAATCCTTTCTATAATGTATGCTCAAAGAGTTCAATTATGGTTACCTGTCCAGGCTAAACCCTAATCATAATGTATGTTCGAGAGGTATTATATCGCGATTACCCGTTCGGGCTAAATCCTTTCTATATCAAGGTTAATGGGATTACTCGTCTGAGCTAAATCCTGTCCACAACAAATGCAGGTCCTTATTAGTTTCGGGAAAGCACATATAATCATCAGAATTCAACATTGAATCGAGACTTCACCCTTTTTCACCATTTCAAGCATGTATCAAAATTTTCCATCATAGCATACAAGTAAAGCACATCAATATAAATCACATTACATACAAAAACAACATTCAATTAACATAATTACATGCTCGATTAAGTTACACGAACTTACCTCTACATTTGTTTGCGTTAGAAATCTACTAATTCGAAACCTGCTCTTTTCCTTGATCTAACCTCGAATTAGTGTTGTCCGGATCTATATAAATAACTTAAATTGTCAATTTCATACATTTTATACTCGTTGGGACTCAATGTACGGCCTAGGCAAAGTTACCATTTTGCCCCTAACTTTTCCATAAATTTTAATTTTGTCCCTAGGCCTGAAAAATGAAACTTATGCAAACTACTTGTAACACCTCTTACCTGTATTCAACGCTGGAATAGGGTAAGAGGCATTACCAGAATTAAACACAAGTAAACATACATTTTTGAACCGTCAATTTGTGTCCAAATTAAAACTTTTTGTATTTAATCATAAAGTCCTTAATACAAGCCTACGAGGCCCAAAACATGCATTGGAAGTGGTTCGAGACTAAATCGAGAACTTTAGAAATTCTTGCAACACTTAGAAAATTTTTCACTAAACAGAGGTCACACGCCCATGTGGGCAGGCCGTGTGGTCACACACGCCTGTGTCCCTAACCCGTGTAACTCTTTGTTTGTTACCCAATAAGAAATTAAAGACACACAGCTAAGTCACACACCCGTGTGCTAGGCCGTGTGGTCGATTTAAAATTTATGAATTTTCATAAAATAGGTGCAGACTTCACACGCTCAGGACACACGCCCATGCCTAAGGCTGTGTTATCCACACGGCTGAGATACATGGCCGTGTCTCTACCCGTGTACTCAATTATGAGCATTCTGTTTTGCAAAAATTAGGGTGCAGGGGACGCACGGCCTAAACACATGTCCGTGGGACAAACCGTGTGTCACACATGGCCTAGGCACATGCCTGTGTGCCTACCTGTGTAGACAAAAAAAAGTCTATTTACTAAGCCATTTTGCCACCCTTTTTTGCACACACCTACATAACACAACATAACACCAATCCAAACATTTACATACAACCAAATCAATCATAGTCAAGACATCAACACATCATTCACATACTACCATCTATCATACACAAACATCATATACTCATCAACTCAAATCATGCAAGTTTCCATATTCATGAAAGGCATCATCATATAAATTACTTATACCAATAGTAGCAAATTTCAAATGGCCTTATACAAAATGAACTTTTAACCAATATAAGCCAACATTTAACAGCTCGATTTAGACCCTATTCGGAACAATGGTTTCGGGACCACGAATCTGAGTCAGAAAAATATTTTAAATTTATTTTCTATGTTTATTATGTGTGAATTTATATCTGTGAAATTTTCATGTTTTAATTTTGTCGTTTGAGTGCCGATTTAATAAAAAGGGCTTAATCGCATAAAATAAAAATTTGATGGTTAAATGTGAAAGGGCTGAATTGTTGTTGTCTTTTTAATTTGAGGTATTTATAATTCAATAATACCATTGATAAAGTGATGGAAGGTTGTAGCCTTAATGTATAAGTTTTAATTATTAAATTATAAAGGTTATATTGGTAAAATGATTAATAAGTTATATTAATACAAAACATAAAATTAAAAGCCATGCATTTTACTCATACATTTGACCAAAATTTGAGAAAGAAAGAAAAGAAACAAAGCTTAAGTTATTCGACCATTAGCAAGCTTGATTCAAGGTGAGTTTTAGCTCAGTTTTTGATAATTTTTATGTTTTTAAGATCATTGCAATGTAATGTACAAAGCCCATGCTTGAATTTTTGATATTTATGAATGTTTTGAGTTATTCCATTGATGAATATTTGAGCTTTTTGATGTTAGTTGATGAAATATGAAATATATGTTTTGGATTAACATGTTTTGTATTGGAATTTTTGATGATTTTGAGTAATTAGGACTAAATTGCAAAAATAATAAATTGAGGGACTAAAATATAAAGTAAATGAAATGTTTGGACTTGTATGAACATAAGGAACATTGGGCCTAAGCATAGTGTATTCAAATTTTGCATTTTTTTGTTTTATGCAATTTGGACTAAATTGTAAAAAGTGTAAAATGCTAGGGGTAAAATGGTAATTTTTCTATTTATTTGTTTTTGGACTAAATTTAATAGAATTATGTTTGAATGAGTTTAATTTGAATATGTTTAGATCAAGAATTAAAGAAATTGGATTTGGATTGGGGGAAAACTA
The DNA here is from genome assembly GCF_007990345.1 of Gossypium hirsutum. Taxonomy (NCBI): domain Eukaryota; kingdom Viridiplantae; phylum Streptophyta; class Magnoliopsida; order Malvales; family Malvaceae; genus Gossypium; species Gossypium hirsutum. Next base: position 74,110,145 of record NC_053428.1, read on the forward strand.
AAGTTGTCGATTAGTCATTCTGTTTCAATTATCGTTGTCCGCGGTAAGCTTATAAGAAAATAGATGTTGTTTATTTTAAATAATTACGAACTTATTATGTTGAAATGAATTATGTGAAGTATACATGTTGTTAGCCGAATGTGTATATGTTAGGGAGCTATATTTACAGATTCGTTTCGACCGAGTTATGACGTTCAAAAGCCCCGTATATGTGTAAGGATTCCGATATGTGATGTGCGAGTAAGACCATGGCATCAATATATGTGTGCGAGTAAGACCACGTTTAATACGTTGGCATGGATATGTGATTTCGATATATGTGTGTGAGTAAGACCACGTTTAATACATTAGCATCAATATGTGATTCCGATATATGTGTGTGAGTAAGACCACGTTTAATACGTTGGCATCGATATGTGATTTCGATATATGTGTGCGAGTAAGACCCTGTCTGGGACAGTGGCATCGATATGTGATAACATGTAAGACCACGTCTGGGACGTTGGCATTGTGCGATATGTGTGATTATCCGAGTATCCTATTCATTTCCGAATGGTTCAACGGGCAATTATAAGTTGTGATCGAATGTGTAAATCGAGCTAAAGTGATCAGGTATGAGATAGTTGATTATCTATTTGAAAATAAGGTAAGTTGGTTATTTGATATTTGATACAAATTATATATGATGCAAATGAAAATATACGTGTATATGAAAAGTATATTTGGCAAAAGGTTATAGATAAGTGATATCATATTTGTAATTTATGTGCAAACATATATGAATGGTTATTTTTGGTTTTATGATTATAAAATGTGAATACTTATGAGATGATTAATGAGTATATGCATATAAGTTTATATATATTCGATTATATAATAATATTATGGCTTTGAAATTGAATGATATTTTGATAATAGATATTTGAATATTCTGCCAACATAAAGTTTATATATAAAAGTATATGTTGTATGTGAATTTATAATGGTTTATTTTAGTTTAGTTAAATTAAATTATAAATGTGATTAAATGTCTTATTTGCTTATGACTTACTAAGCTATGTTAGCTTACTCTCTGTGTGTGTTTGCTTCTGTCTTATAGATTTTGGAGACTAGTTACGGACTTGGGGATCATCAAAGAAGCTTATCACACTATCGACTGTTTTTAGTATTTTATAAGTTGAATTTCGAACCTATGGCATGTATAGGCCAGATTATTTTTGGATATGATAATTTTGGTATGTGTATATACATAAGGCATGCGAAAATGGCTTGTTTATTTGTTAAGTTCGGTTTCAAGGTTGGATTGAATTATGGTTTTGTTTGATTGTGATTTTGGATGTGGTTTGTTTGGAATCGGCCATGGTATATACATAAGTATGAATTATGCTTGTTATGTTATTCATGGTTAAAATGTTTCGATTATGTCTTGTATTTGATAGTAATGGTTTAATTATAAAAATGTTATTATTGTATTATATAGAGGGAATTGAATAATGAAAGTGTTAAATATGTGTACATGGCTTTGATGTATGTAAGTTAAGTTTGAAATTAGCAATTATGGAACATGTTCAATTGGGTTTTGATGTATGTTCGAATTGAATTAGTTGGAATTTTGAAATGTGCTCTTTTATGATACATGATTAATCAGGTATAATTATTTCTAAAATTGAAATTATGATTCCATGTATCCGGATTTATAATAAGTGAAGTGTGGATATTTGAGTTTGATAAGGATAAAGTTTGTGTGTTTGTGGCTATGCCTTATTTCAACGTGGAAGTGTATTTCATGGTGTATATATATATGTGTGTTATTAAGTTATATGGTTCGACTTGTTTATTTGGCTGATTGATAATTTAGTAAATTGACATGAGATAAATATATATTATGGTAAGTATATTCTATGACATGTTTGAATGGTGTTTTGGTTATATGATTTAGTCGAGTATTGATATGTATGACTTATAAATTAGTCATGTTGATAAATTTAATATATGGCATATATGTGGTAGTGTTGATCATATGATTCGGAAAATAGAAATGCTCAATATGATGTATATTTATACATTAGCTTATTAAGTTGTAACATCCCAAAATATGGCCTAGTTGGAACAGTGGTTTTGAGAACACAAATATGACATTGAAATATTTATTATATGATTATTATGTGGTCTAGAATATGGAAATATGTATGTGTTAAAGTTTCATGAAGAAATTCTATGAGTAAGGTGTCCAATTGGAAAATAAGGACCAAATTGAATAAATTGCAAAACTTGGATTCTAGAAGCAATTTGCATGAAATTGCTTTAGATTATTAATTAGAAGTCCTTAAAGAGAAATTTTCCCAATTTCTAAGTTTTTGGACAAAAATGGGAATGTATGGATAAAATTTCAAAGAAAAGGCTTAAGGGCATTTTGGTCATTTGACTAATTAATGAAATAAAATGGGAAAATGAAGAAAAAAATCAGCTTATCTTCTCCACCTTGCTGCCGAAATTTGAGAGCCACCATAAATAGGGTTTCTTCATTTTTCAAGCTCAATAGTAAGTGCCCCCTAGCCCCGGTTTTAATGTTCTTCGTATTTTTGAAATCTCTGTAGCTTACTCTCTCCATTTCTACCCATATTTTGAGTTAGGGTTCATGTTTGCAAAGTGACCCATGTGTGACATGTTTATTCTTTGATGTTTTATGGAGGAATATGAAAGTTGGATGTGTGATAAACATCTTTTTCTAGGTGATTTTCATGAAAAACCCCTAAAAGGACCTTTTTGCAAAATGTGTAAAATATGTGGTAGAAATGTGAAATAAGGGAAAAAAGTGGACTGCCATAAGAGGAAAGAACATTCGGCTAGGCTTGGGTAATGTAGAAAATTTATTCATTTCATCATACGAGCCTAGGGACTAAATCGTAAATAATGTGAAAGGTTAGGGACAAAATAGCCATTTTGTTTGGGTTTGAAATTTAGACTCGAAAAAAATAATGTGAGGTATTAATGATTCATTTTTATTGTTATAGACCCCGAGGAACAAATTTCGGAGGTCGATCGAGGAAAACGAAAGGTTTTGAAATAACCGAAACGCAAAACCGAAACGAGTACCAGGTAAGTTTGAATAACTTTAAGTAAACTATTAATATGCCTAATTATATGTGTTATTAATGTATGATATTTTGTTATAATAATGGCATGAAAATCTATGAAATATGTTAATAATAATGACTTGATGATAAAAGTCCTGGTTGACGTAAAAAGGGAAATTCAATGGATAAACCGTGGCTTACATGACTTGAAATCCTATACGTGTTGTAGAAAAAGGATTTAGCCTAGATGGGTAATCCGTTGATCTCAAATATAGAAAGGATCTAGCCCGGACGGGTGTTTCTTGAGTGATTGAGACTCCCGAAGAATATGTGTGCATTGTGGATTTAACCGAGACGGGTAATCCAATTAGGGTCTAAATTTAGCCTGGACTAGTAATTCAAATCTGAGCTCATTAAGGGTGTTTGCCGCTATAAGGGATTTATCTTGGACTGGTACTCCCGACATCACCTTATGAGTTTACATTAAGGGCGATTTAGCCTAGACTGGTAATCCCACTGTATGATGTGAGGTTCGCGGGAGGGCGTACTTGAGATGATCGCTCTTATGACTTGACGGTAAATGGATAATCCATTGAGATTTTCTAGAAACTCAACAGGGTCAACATGAGATATGAAAATGAAAATGTTGAATGATGAGCTCATCTAAGACAAATTACATGGTGCATTGTTATGAGACTAACTTGTTGATTGAGTGTATATGATAGGGAAACCATTCCATGCTTGTTGGTTTTATTGCATAATATGGTTGTATGCTAATTAATCGGTAAGTTTACTTTCCAGTTGTTCGGGCTTACTAAGCATGTAATGCTTACCCCTCTCTTTTCCCTTTTTACAGATCTCGTGGACTCGTGAAGATTGGGAGACGGTTGGAGAATCAACACACTATCATCTTGTCTAGCTTTGGTATATAGATACTCTTATTTTGTTCAATGGCATGTATAGGGCGTTTGTTATTTTGTTATATGTGTCATTTGATTAGCCACTACGAAGGCTTGTAAAGGTATACATATTCACTTTTATGTGGCCATGGAACTGGCTCAATTGATGTAGGTTATGACCTACAAATTTTATGCATGCTTGTGTTCAGTTGTGCTAGTGAGGATGAAATATGGTATATCACATTTAAACACATGTAATGTGGCCAAATCACATGGGGTGGTTAGGCCACAATTTGGCAATAAGTTAAGATAACGAGCCAAGCTTAATTGAGTTACAAATCATGGAAATCCTTAATATAAAGGGGATAACCTAGCATGTATAAAAACCGATGAGACGAGGTTTACATGTAATGAGGCATACTAAGGTCATTTAAAGTATAATTAAACCATGTCAAGTGTTATTGAAAACTATAAGTGGATATGGTTATTAGAGGATGACCTAAGGCTTGGAAAATAGCCCAACAAGGTTCACACGGGTAGACACATGGGCGTGTGATATGGCCGTGTGTCCCCTGCACCTAAAAGTTTTAAGTTAGAATGCATGGTAGTTGTAACGCCCCGTACCCGAGACCGTCGCCGGAGTCGAACACGAGGTGTTAATAGACTTAATTCATTACTTAAACAGCTCAAACAATTTATTTTTAAAATTTTTAGTCAAGCTAACAATCTGCGTCATAGTCGCTTAAAGATTCATATCTCGAGTTACGAAACTCGAAATCCAATTCCATAAATTTTCCCTGAAACTTGACTCATATATCTATTTACTAATTTTTTTATAGAATTTTTGGTTGAGCAAATTAGTACAGTTTATTAGTTAAAGTCTCCCCTGTTTCAGAGTTTGACTGCTCTAACCTCTGTGTATTACGAATCAAATATCTCCCTGTACAGAGTTTCAATGACTATACCGTTTGCTTCTAATAAAAATATACTCAATAAGGAATCTGTACATATAAATTATGACTTCTAATTATCTTTGAACAATTTATGGTGAATTTCCAAAGTCAGAACAGGGGATCCAGAAATTGCTCTGGCCCTGTTTCACAAAAATTTAAACATCTCATAAAATATAACTCATATACCTGTTTTGTTCCATCCATATGAAAATAGACTCATAATTCTTAAATTCCATATATTATTCATCATCTAATTGTATCTCTACTATTTTTAGTGATTTTTCAAACTCACGTCACTGCTGCTGTCTGAATCTATTTTATGATAAATTTTACCTATTTCATGGTTTCCATGGATTAGCTAGCAATTTAGCATACATAATACCAAATATGATCATGATTAGCCATTCCAATGGCTAATCATTACCAAGCATTTCCATACCACTCAATAACCATATCATAAGACTATATACACAAAATGATTATAATGCTATACATGCCATACTCAAAATATACAAGCCATTATGCCAAGATGGTATACGGATATTGTGAGCATGCCTCCGACCGTTTCCGATTTCCGAGCTGGCTTGTCAACACTACAAGGAATGAAAAGGAGAGAGTAAGCATAAATGCTTAGTAAGTTCACATGCAAATAGCAAGTAACATAACTATATAAGCAAACATAAAACATCATTTGCATAATCATCACCGAGACATTCATATCACATTTTCATTTATCATCTTACCATATTGTCGTTATATCGAGTTTTCAACCCGAGGGTTAAGTACATACCTGTTCAAAGTATTCATTTCACAACACTTACCAATACGTCCCTTTCATCTCAAGTATTCCTCCGCTTGAGTAAAATTTTACCCGTTGAACACATCGGAATATAATTCGGATACATGGAAAGTTTGCACATAAGTGCCACATATGTAGCCAAGCTACTATGTAACCCGCCCATAAGCAAACTCGGACTCAACTCAACGAGCTCGGGCATTCGCATCCATGAGTGAACTCAGACTCAACTTAACGAGTTCGGATGCCTAGTTACATCTCACGAACTCGGACTCAACTCAACGAGTTCGGACATTTGCATCCATAAGTGAACTCGGACTCAACTCAACGAGTTCGGATGCTCAACCATCCTAGTGACATGTCACTTGTATCCTAATCCATTCCTAAGGTTCAACGGCACCTTTTTCCCAATCACGTGTCTCAACCATATTTTACGGAATGCCGATACCGATACTCGGTAGTATTTCACATTTTCCAAGTATATCACACAATTTGACATATTATCAAACAATTATCACGAGTATAATATTTCATATTAATTATCATATCATTTAAATAACATAAAAACATTTAAAATAATAACTATGTTACCAACATTTACATATGAACTTACCTCGTATGCGAAAATGACTACTTTTACCATTTCATCCACAACTTGGTATTTTCCCCATTTTAGCCCGAATTTTAGTTTTCCTTACTCTATCATTTAAAATATAGTCTAATTAGGACTCACATTATTCAAATTGACCCAAAATCATATTTTGGAAAAATTACAATTTTGCCCCTAAACTTTTGCATATTTACACTTTTGCCCCAAAGCTCGTAAATTAAACTTCAGCCTATTTTCTTATGTTTTATGACATGCTGATCATTTTTCCCTTCTATGGAAACATCAAATTCTAACTCTAACATGTACTTATGACTATTAGGTATTTTTACCGATTAAGCCCTTTTGCTAGTTTTCGCTTAAAACCGAGTAGCACAAGTTGTCTAACATAATTTAAAACATCATATTTTATCATAAAACACCAAAATACACAAATTTCACCTATGAGTATTTTTTCAAATATAAACCCTAGGTTAAATTATTGCTAGCATAAGCTTAATCGAGCTACCGGGACTCCAAAAACGTAAAGAACTTGAAAAACGGGGCTAGAATGGACTTACAATCGAGCTTGGAAGCTTGAAAAACCCTAGCCATGTTTTCTCCTTGCTATATTCGGCCATGGGGTTGAAGATGAGCAAAATTGGCTTTTAATTTTGTATTTTAATTCATTTTACCCCTAAATGACCAAAATGCCCTTACTACTAAACTTTCCAAAAATTCCATCCATGTCCAATTTTTGTCCATAGACTTAGAAATTGGTAAAATTTCTATTTAAGACCTCCTAATTAATATTTCAAAACAATTTCATACTAGAAACTTCTAGAATGCAAGTTTTACAAATTATTCGATTTAGTCCCTAATTTCAATTTAAGCACTTTATGCATAAAATTTCTTCACGAAATTTTCACACAATCATGCAATCATATCATAGACCTCAAAATAATCATAAAATAATTATTTCTATCTCGGATTTTGTGGTCAGGAAACCACTATTCCGACTAGGCCCAAAATCAGGATATTACAACTCTCCCCCCCTTTAGGGATTTTCATCCCCGAAAATCTTACCAGAAAAGTGGTCTTCACTTTTAATCTCATATTCGGTGCCGAAAAACTTTCACTTAGGCTGTACCTCCAATACATCTCTTTAATTTCTCATATGATCTAAAAGCTTACAGTCTCAACTCTAAACTGTTCTTAAATTTTCAACCCTTCTCAGTTTCCCATGATATCATGACATAAAACCCAGATCTCAACTTGATTTAATGGAGACCGGAATTCCAAGAAATCCAACAATCAAAGAGACCTAAAATTCCATGAATCTGATAAGTAGGAATTCATTCAATACGTATATGATTTATAGATCTCGCCAAACATTTAACAATAGGATACATCACATTTTCCTCTTTCCGCCATGGAAATATTTCTGACATGGCCTCAAGAATAATCCTTCTCATTTCCATCCTAATATCAACACTGACAAGGATAATTTGGATAGATCCCAATGTTCGGCTTTAACCCCTTTCACAACTCCGATTTTATGTAACATCGAATGCTCTAAACTATCACATTACCTCACTGTCTTGAAACACATCACAATTCATACAACAGTACATTACTGAAAGTCAGGAAGTCTTTACTCAATGTAGACTAGTCTAGTTCAGACGCTTCGGTTACCAATATTCTCATCTATCCAAACTTTTTCAACATGTAATAAACTTTTCAGCTTTCACAAGACGAAAACCTTATCATTCGTAGTGATTTCAACTAATATCCAACTCTTTCTAATAAATATACACTTCTCGTTCAGACTATTTACTCTTTTATCCGTACAAAATGAAATTCTATTATCAGACTTGGGAAAAATAATCCAGAAATAATTGTCACATGAAATCTTTCAAATAGATAATTCACCATACCAACTGAAACTCACGCTTTTATCACTTATGCCTTTACTGATGTCAAATCCTTACACAGAAATTAGAAAAAACCCCAATACTAAAATCACCACATTACCAAGATCAAATTAGAAGTATAGTCATATTTGACATGATTATCACGAGCTGAAGAACGTACTTCGAACATGAGTCATAATTGACAAATTATGGAACAAAGATAACAAGAAAACCGAATAAAGAAATCCAGTATAAAGATACCCAAGATACGATACTATGCTGGAGAATCGAAAACCAAACTCATAGAGAAAATACAGAATACCCCGACAATTCTTCAAAGAAAGAAAGTCCAGAAGAAAACATCATTTAATCCCACTGAAATCAAATATAACAAGAACAATATATCTTCCCATACATATATATCAGATGAAGGATCAAGTAGAAGAAACAGAATCATAATATCATATGTATTCTCTCATCAATTCTTATCAGATGAAATGAAATAGAATACCCGATGAAATAGAGCAATATAAATTATAAACCAGTCAGACTACCAATGCTTTCATCCAACACCAAAATTAGAAGACATTCCCATATAACAAGAATTTCTTCAGAAGATCAATAGCTATAGAAATATTTCTGAGAACGGGTAAACACATAGAACATCTCAAAAGAGACTGCTAAATCTGTCCAGTCATAACTGTCACACTCAGATAGTTCACATTTCAAATATCATTTCCCCAACTAGTTCTGCCGTCACAAATTTCATATTAAACCATTCACTAAAGAAGGCCAGTTCTGAATAAATTTTGATTTACACTTTTCTCGACCTTGCACCTGAGTAATTCGATTTACCAAAGAGAATTCCTTCTCTAATTGGGATAGTGCATAACTCCAATAATCTTTACGTCAATCCGATACTTTACTAGCTCTGACTTTACTTATCAGCTCATTTTCAATCTCTGATCATACTTATAATTATTCTATCACTAAACTCTTTGGGTTCTCAACCGAAAACTTATTCAATACAAATCTCATTAAATTCTATTATAAGTACCACTTCAGTAAGGGGGAGGGGTTGTAGGACCTCTGACTCAACTTTCTTATACATACACATATGACATAACTCCCATCATCATAACAACATCATCAAAATCATGTCATTCATTCAGGCAATGCAACATTCATGTTGGCTTACACAAATTTTCCTATTGTCCATTTAGACAATATACTTATGCATACATTCTATGTTTTCTAGATAGCTTTACTTATCCATTCATTTAATTAAATTAAGTCATGCTCATGACATCATATAAGACCAAACAAACATAGATATTTGCATCACAATCACAACTTTATAGATATTTGCATCACAATCACAACTTTCATTTCGTGCATCATCATGTACATATCATTACAATCATATAATTCAGTCCAACAATTTAACATAGACAAGTTCATTTCATTATAATCCTTTATCTCATAAAAATTATATATCATTAGCATTCATAAACATTCGACGTCCAAATCAAGACAAGGACATTTTCATTCGTATCATAATAGTATGACTTTTATTCATACCTCTACTACTTTCTATTTATTCCGTTCATCTTATCAAGTAAGCCATATACACTACATCATATGAGCATGAAGCAAATATGGATATTTATCACATATGTATCATAAACTTTTATTCATACTTTTCTGAACTGAGACTTATCATAATCATAATTTTACTCGAATACCTTCACATAACATTGAACATGGTCAGCGCAGCTCAGTTGGAGAGTACCCTGTCTAAATAAGACGGTACTCATACGCGTCGGAAGACATCACACTATCACAGATCAGTGGCATGTATAGCTAAACTTTTACACATGCTAGGTTAGTCCGAGAACCGACTAAACCTGCTCTAATACCACCAAATGTAACGCCCCGTACCCAAGACCGTCGCCGGAGTCGAACACGAGGTGTTAATAGACTTAATTCATTACTTAAACAGCTCAAACAATTTATTTTTAAAATTTTCAGTCAAGCTAACAATCAACGTCATAGTCGCTTAAAATTTCATATCTCGAGTTACAAAACTCGAAATCCAATTCTGTAAATTTTCCCTGAAACTTGACTCATATATCTATTTACTAATTGTTTTATAGAATTTTTGGTCGAGCAAATTAGTACAGTTTAGTAGTTAAAGTCTCCCCTATTTTAGAGTTTGACTGCTCTGACCTCTGTGTATTACGAATCAAATATCTCCCCGTACAGAGTTTCAATGACTATACCGTTTGCTTCAAATAAAACTAGACTCAATAAGGAATCTGTACATATAAATTATGACTTCTAATTATATTTTAACAATTTATGGTAAATTTCCAAAGTCAGAACAGGGGATCCAGCAATTGCTCTGACCCTATTTTACAAAAATTTAAACATCTCATAAAGTATAACTCATATACCTGTTTTGTTCCATCCATATGAAAATAGACTCATAATTCTTCAATTCCATATGTTATTCATCATCTAATTGTATCTCTACTATTTTTAGTGATTTTTTAAACTCACGTCACTGCTGCTGTCTGAATCTATTTTATGATAAATTTTACCTATTTCATGGTTTCCACGGATTAGCTAGCAATTTAGCATACATAACACCAAATATGATCAGGATTAGCCATTCCAATGGCTAATCATTACCAAGAATTTCCATACCACTCAATAACCATATCATAAGACCATATACACAAAATGATTATAATGCTATACATGCCATACTCAAAATATACAAGCCATTATGCCAAGATGGTATACGGATAGTGTGAGCGTGCCTCCGACCGTTTCCGATTTCCGAGCTAGCTTGTCAACACTACAAGGAATGAAAAGGAGGGAGTAAGCATAAATGCTTAGTAAGTTCACATGCAAATAGCAAGTAACATAACTATATAAGCAAACATAAAACATCATTTGCATAATCATCACCGAGACATTCATATCACATTTTCATTTATCATCTTACCATATTGTTGTTATATCGAGTTTTCAACCCGAGGGTTAAGTACATACCTGTTCAAAGTATTCATTTCACAACACTTACCAATATGTCCCTTTCATCTCGAGTATTCCTCCGCTTGAGTAAAATTTTACCCGTTGAACACATCGAAATATAATTCGGATACATGGAAAGTTTGCACATAAGTGCCACATATGTAGCCAAGCTACTATGTAACCCGCCCATAAGCAAACTCGGACTCAACTCAATGAGCTCGGTCGTTCTCATCCATGAGTGAACTCGGACTCAACTCAACGAGTTCGGATGCCTAGTTACATCTCACGAACTCGGACTCAACTCAATGAGTTCGGACATTTGCATCCATAAGTGAACTCGGACTCAACTTAACGAGTTCGGATGCTCAACCATCCTAGTGACATGTCACTTGTATCCTAATCCATTCCTAAGGTTCAACGGGACCTTTTTCCCAATCATGTGTCTCAACCATCTTCTACGGAATGCCGATACCGATACTCGATAGTATTTCACATTTTCCAAGTATATCACACAATTTGACATATTATCAAACAATTATCACGAGTATAATATTTCATATTAATTATCATATCATTTAAATAACATAAAAACATTTAAAATAATAACTATGTTACCAACATTTACATATGAACTTACCTCGTATGCGAAAATGACTACTTTTACCATTTCGTCCACAACTTGGTATTTTCCCCATTTTAGCCCGAATTTTAGTTTTCCTTACTCTATCATTTAAAATATAGTCTAATTAGGACTCACATTATTCAAATTGACCCAAAATCATATTTTGGAAAAATTACAGTTTTGCCCCTAAACTTTTGCATATTTACACTTTTGCCCCAAAGCTCGTAAATTAAACTTCAGCCTATTTTATTATGTTTTATGACATGCTGATCATTTTTCCCTTCTATGGAAACATCAAATTCTAACTCTAACATGTACTTATGACTATTAGGTATTTTTACCGATTAAGCCCTTTTGCTAGTTTTCGCTAAAAACCGAGTAGCACAAGTTGTCTAACATAATTTAAAACATCATATTCTATCATAAAATACCAAAATACACAAATTTCACCTATGGGTATTTTTCCAAATATAAACCCTAGGTTAAATTATTGCTAGCATAAGCTTAATCGAGCTACCGGGACTCCAAAAACGTAAAGAACTTGAAAAACGGGGCTAGAATGGACTTACAATCGAGCTCGGAAGCTTGAAAAACCCTAGCTATGGTTTCTCCATGCTATATTCGGCCATGGGGTTGAAGATGAGCAAAATTGGCTTTTAATTTTGTATTTTAATTCATTTTACCCCTAAATGACCAAAATGCCCTTACTACTAAACTTTCCAAAAATTCCATCCATGTCCAATTTTTGTCCATAGACTTAGAAATTGGTAAAATTTCTATTTAAGACCTCCTAATTAATATTTCAAAACAATTTCATACTAGAAACTTCTAGAATGCAAGTTTTACAAATTATTCTATTTAGTCTCTAATTTCAATTTAAGCACTTTATGCATAAAATTTCTTCACGAAATTTTCACACAATCATGTAATCATATCATAGACCTCAAAATAATCATAAAATAATTATTTCTATCTCGGATTTTGTGGTCACGAAACCACTATTCCGACTAGGCCCAAAATCAGGATATTATAGTAGTAAACACACGGGTAGAGACACGGCCGTGTGTCTCAACCGTGTGGAGGGCACGGCCTAGCACACAGGCGTGTGTCTTGGCTGTGTGCCCCTAAATGCATGCTGATGCCATAAATAGAATGTTTGAGTTTTGGGACACGGGCGACCACACGGGCGTGTGTAGGCCATGTAAAGGACATGGGGCAGGGACACGGGCGTGTGCTTGAGAGTGTGAAAACCCCTATAGGTTAAAAATGAGAAATAAATTCAATTAATTCCATACAAGTAGGGGACACGGGCGTGTCCCAAAGCACTCGGGCGTGTGCATTGCCTCCACACGGGCGTGTGAGGCTTAACCTAGCAAATTTTCCAGGAACTTTCTCAAGTTGTTGGTTTGATCCCGAACCGTTATCAATGTATGTTTAGGGTCTCGTAGGCCCATAATAGGAACACTAAGATATCATTTGATTGGGTTCAAATTGGAACGAAACTTTATAACCCATACTTCCCGAAATGTTCGAGTACGTGCCTGGTAACGCGTCGTACCTGGTCCCGGTCTCAGGCACGGGTAAGGGGTGTTACATAAGTGATGTTTTGGTTTATTACAAAGTATATAAAATTTATATGATTTTTATGGTTAACTTTACTACTCAAATTGATATAAAGTAAGTTGGTATTGGGTTAAATTTTGGTATAATGCATAGTATGTGTAATTAGCATGATTGGATTTGGCATTTGTACTTATAAATTATTTTGAATTGATTTGATTTCATGATTATATTATAAACATGTTGTAATGGTTATATGATTAGTTATTAAGTGAATTAAATGTAGGATTATATTCGAGTGGTCATAGGTTTAGTTATAAATTAGGCTTATGAAATCATTGGTTGTGAAATGATCAATTTTGTTTTGATTAGAAAATGGTTTATTTAAGCTTGTGGTTGAATGGCATAATTTGTATTACATATATGATTAATCTTGATGGCTGAATAAGTGAGCAAATAAATTGATCATGTATTTGAAAATTTGTCATGATGTTGGCATTTAAATTTTGGTATGTTTGATTTGGTAATTATGCTTTGAAATGGTTTGTGGATTGTTTAATATGTGATGATTGAAATAATGGTTTGATTATAAGAAATTTTATATGCGTATATAGTAAATAAAAAAAATGAAAGTTGACATTGAACAATGCATATGTATTTAGTATGTTTTAATATCCAGTTAAGGTATTGGAAATTGACCATATGAATAGTAATTCAGGTTATAAGCTAACAAGTTGATTATATGTGAGTTTAATAAAAATTGTTTTGTACTATGTGTAAATGATTCAAGAATTGTTAACTGAAGTTACAAATGTATACCTTCGAATATGATTTGAGTGACTGTATGAATGTATGAAAGTTGTATCATTCCGGTAATGCCTCTTAACCCTATTCCGGCGACGGACACGGGTTAGGGGTGTTACACAACACATTTGGCCAAATCAATTATGACACATAACAAAATAACTAGGTCCTCTATACATGCCATAACTCAAAATGTTGAAATCATTAGTACCAAAATAATTGTTGATAGTGTGAGTGGATCTCCGACAGTCTCCGCTCCCCAAGCTAGCTTGGTGACACTATAAGAGAAAGGAAAAAAGGGGGAGTAAGCTTTATAGCTTAGTAAGTTTGTAACACCCTGAATTTGGGCCTAGAAGTTTTGGGCCTTGAGCATGGGAGCAGTTGAAGGTAGCTTATAATATTTTGTTGTGCATGTAAATTTTGTTAATGAAGGCTTGTTTTACTGGTTATATGTGCTGAGAAGTGTTGGAGAAGTCCTGGGTTCAAACCTGGACTCTAGCAAAAATTTTGGTTTAAGGTGAATCAAACCCTGGGTGTAGTAGGTAGGCTTTAAGAATATTGTTGGAGAAATTGTGACACAAAAAGCCTTGTGGTCTAGTGGCAAAGTAGTGCCACATAAGAGGCAGAGTAGTGCCACATAAGAGGCAGGAAGGTGGCGTCAGAGAGTTGGTAAGGAGGTCCAGGGTTCGAAACTCATAGCAAGTAAAGAGCATTTATTTTGCTAACAGGGGGCGGCAAAAGTTGGTGTTGAATTTAAACTCTGATGATGGAGGGATCCCACATCGGGAAGCTAACATAAGAGTGGATGCGAAGCTGGCTTTAAATAGAGAGAACGATGAGGAGAGTAAAGGTACCTTTCTTAGCTGATCCCTTTCGCTTTATGGCGTGCTCGTTTGGGTTGGGCGTCGGCTAAGAGTGCTTGGAGCGCGGATTAACTCCAGTCTCCTATCAGGTGTGTATTTCTTACTACTCTAGCTGTAGGATGGCTACTTCGGGCAGCGATGGGCCGAAAGGGGCCATGTGGGCCCAATGGGCCTACGGGCCCAATTGGATAAGTTGTTTGATTGTGTAGTAAATATTGGACTAGACTAGGTGAATCTCATATATGTGGCTAGATTTGGGCTAAAAGGGCCACACGAGCGTGTAGGCCTATTTGGGTCGAAAATGGGCTTTAGGCCCATTCGTATTGTTATCTCTGTTTAGAATACTTTAGTTTACCAAGTTACTGAAATACCCTTGGTTTACAAAATTACTGAATACCCTCGATTAGAAAAATTCCCAAAATACCCCTGGTTTGTAAAATTACCAAAATACCCCTAGTTTGTGAAATTACCAAAATACCCCTGGTTTGTAAAATTACCAAAATACCCTGGTTTGTAAAATTACCAAAAGACCCCTAATTTGTGAAATTACTGAAATACCCTCGATTTGTAAAATTACTAAAGTACCCCCAATTTACAGAGTTACCATTTTACCCTCGATTTACAAAATGATTGAAATACCCCTATGGGGTAGAATTACTTAAATACCCCTGTAAGGTAGAATTATCGTAATACCCTTGTAGAGTAGAAATATCGAAATACCCCTGTAGGGTAGAATTACCGAGATACCCTTGTGGGGTAAAATTACCATTTTGCCCCTAGGGTGTTAAATGACTATTTTGCCCTTGTGGGCAAGTGACTGACTTGGACTGTGTGGTTGACGGATTTGATTGTGAATATATGTTGGTGATATGAATGACTTGACTGTGATTGTTTGATTCAAATATGGGCATGACATTCTGCATACATGACATGTTGCATGCGTTGGGTTTTATATAAATGGAGGAAGTGCGAAAAGGGCTTTGCCCTAGTTATTAAAAGAGGCTAGGCCTCCAGTTATATGATAAAGCAGCTATGCTGCCAGTGGAGAGTTTGGTTGGGTGGGTTGAGTTATTCCCCACATGGAGAGCTTGGTTGGTACGGGTAGAGAGTAGCGGATGGTGGGTTGAGTAGTCTCCCCAAATGGGCTTGCATACATTCGTTGGCATTTCATGTGATAGTGAAATGGGCCTATAGGCCATATCGTTTATAGTAAAGGCTTCGGCCCAGTGATATGATTTATGAAAAGGCTTCGGCCCAGTAATCGTTAAATGAAAGGCTTCGGCCCAGTATATGTCGAGAATGAATAGGGCTTTAGCCCAGATTGTACGGATACCGTGTTATTCACTGTTTGTTTGTTATTGGGATTACACACTGAGTTTTCGTAAACTCACCTCGTTTCTAACTGTGCAGGTAATCCCTAAGCTTAAATGGTTTGGAGCTACGAAGGACTCGGAGATGGCCACACTACTGTTTCTGTTTCTTTTAAATGCAATTAGATTTAGTTTTGGGTTTTTTCTATGTAACAAGGCCGTTGGTGGGTTTTAAATAATTTAATTTGGATTGTGATTTCTTATACTAAACTGCTAGTCTAGGAATACTCGAGATTTGAAAATGGCATGATTTTTCTAAGAAATACGAGCTTCCAACAACAAAGTTTTCAAAATGCTTCCGCAAGTTTAAATGAGGTAATATACCAAAGGCAAACAAATTGGTAAACATTTTGATGGGAACTGTGGTTTAATAAATTTAGATTCAGTAATGGATTTTCACCGGAAAGATCAAATTTGAAAAATGGTTTGATGTGACGCACCAGATTCGGCCATAACGTCTAGGCCAGGTTTGGGTTGTTACAAAGTTCCTATGCAAATAATAAGCATCATAATCACACATCTAACATACAATTATCATGATAAAAAATAACATGAATGATATCAAAATCTTTAGTATTAACTTATTCAATCATAACCGTACCAAGGGTTCATCACTTATCGAGCTCATTACGTATGAGTTTTACATACATACCAGTACCAACTCGTAACATACCATAGTCTTTCACAACTTTGACATTCCCGTTGAAAACTCGGAATATTAACGGATACTAGGAAATCTTGCACATAAGTGCCATACATGTAGCCAAAGCTACCTCACATCTCATAATACATATAGGCTCGTTTTCAAGCTACTCATGGGCCTACTCACACAAGCTATTAGTCAAGACATAGCTACACAGTGTTGCTCACACAAGCTGTCAGGTATCCGTAACTCATGCTAGATTACCCAACCACTGGTAGGACGTACAAGACTAGCACCCGGATCACATAAACACATGGGTTCCTAGTGACATGTCACTCGTATCTTATTCTATTCCTAAGGCTCAACCGAGAATTCTCACTTGTCGAAACTTTTTCAAATATGTCCAAAGATTCAATCAGAATTCATACAATATTAAAGAATTTAAAACATAAATATAACAGTGCATTATTTACATACGAACTTATCTCGGTACAAAAATAGTAGAATTTGACCTAATCGTCAAACACTTTGTTTTTCCCCCGATCTAGGTCCGAACCTCGTTTATCTTGATCTATAATAGCAAATTTAACTATTTAATACACACATTTTTCAATTCATTCCAAAAATCATATAAAATTACATTTTTTACCCCTAATGTTTCACATTTTTACAATTTAGTCCCTAGGCTCGTAAATTGAAACGTATTCAACTTATTCAAAACACAAGCCTAGTCGAACCATTTTCATACTTATACTAGCCGACATTTTCCACTTAATCACACTTTTACTACTTATTTTATAACTTTTACAAATAGGTCTTTTTGACATTTTTACCGAAAATTACTTAGCAAAAGTTGTTTTTCTAACATCAAACATGCATTTTCTACCGTTAACCATCAAAATAAACACATGTCTAACATGGGTCAAACCCTAAACCTTAATCATACCTTAAATTAGCGATAGAAATAGGTAGATCGAGTTACAACAACTTCAAAAATGTAAAGAGCATTAAAAACGGGGCTAGAACGGACTTACAATTGAGCTTGGATGCTTGAAAAACCCTAGTTATGTCTACCTCTTGTATATTTTGGCCAAGGGGTAGAAGATGAGCAAAAATTTGCTTTTAATTTGCTTATTAATTCATTTAATTACCAAATGACCAAATTGCCCTTTTTTTAAAACACTAAAATTTCTCTTACTTCATGTCCATTTTTGTCCACTAACTTAACAAATGGTCTAATTTCCATCTAAGTACCTTCAATTTCAAATTTCATAGCAATTAGACAACTCAAGCTTCTAGAACTCAAGTTTTGCACTTTTTACAATTTCGTCCTTTTTACTAAATTGAGTGCTCAAACATCAAAATTTTCAAATGAAATTTTCACAAAATCATTACATAAAACTATAGACTATAAAAATATAAGAAAAATAAATTTTTTTGCTTCGGATTTGTGGTCTCGAAACCACTGTTCCGACTAGGCCCAAAATCAAGTTGTTACATTACTCCCTATTCTAAGCCTAACTAAAGCCCCATTACAAATTTTACAGCACATGCATTCATAAAATTTTAGAATTTTTCATCAAATTTTACAAATTTTCATTTTAGTCCCTAAACCATGTTTCCATCAAAAACCACTTTACAAAAGTTGTTTATCTATCAATAATCTTTCATTTTCTACCATAAATTTCTAATTTCCAGCATATACATCCATAACCCATTTTTCATACCTTGATAAAATTTCTAATTAGTCCCTCAAATAGAGAGATTAAGCTATCTCGATTTCAAAAATATCAAAATTACTAAAAACGGGACAAGGAAACTTACCCAATTAAGCCTTGAAAGTTTCTTTTCTCTCACCTAGGGTTTCCATGTGTTTTTAGGTTAAAGATGATGAAAATAAGATGTTTTCTTTTATCATCTTTTAATTAATTTAATTATTTCAAATTCCAATTTAGTCCTTGACCTTTTCAAAATTTTCCATGGATGAGTCACCAAGAATCTACATACCTTTCTTTAATGGTCTAATTACCATATAAGGACTTTTAGTTTTGAATTCCATAGCTATTTGATCCTTATAGCTACTAGAATTTAACTTTTGCATTTTATGCGATTTAGTCTTTCTTGTAATTAAACACTTAATCGATAAAATTTTCGTATCAAAATTTTCACACGACATATCTACCATATTACGGACCATATAATAAAATAAAAATAAATTATATTTTTGGGTCGGATTTGTGGTCCTGAAGCCATTGTTCCGATTCCACTAAAAAATGGGCTGTTACATAGCTACACGGTGCTACTCACACAAGCTGGCGAGGATTCATAACACATGCCAGATAACTCAACCACCGGTAGAACATACGGACCAACACCCAAATCACATAAGCCCTAATGACATGTCATTCGTATCTTAATCTATTTCTAAGGTTCAACGGGGACTTCACATTGTCGAATCTTTGTTGAATATATCCATAAGGTTGTATTCACAATTAATTCAATAATAAAGCATTTAAAATACAATTATATTTATTCTTATTAACATACGGACTTACCTTGATTTATAAAACCGACGAAATGGATCGACTAGTCCAATACTTTATTTTTCCCTCGATCTAAATTCAAATTTCGCTTCCTTGATGTATATAATATCAAATTTAACTTATTCAATTATCAATTTATTCGATTTAACCCAAAATACATATTATGGAAAAATTACACTTTTACCCCTAATATTTCAACATCTTTATAATTTAGTCTTTAGTTCATAAAAAAAAATTCATACAATTAAGTCCCTACCCATAATAGCCGAATTTTTGTTATTAATATAGTAGCCCATATTTTTCATTTATTTCACATTTCTACCACAAAATTTTCATATTTCACAAATAAATCCCTAATTTACAATTTCACCCAAAATCACTTAACAAATGTTGTTTATCTAACATCAACCATTCATTTTCTATCATCAAACATCAAAGCACACACATATTCATCAATGGTAAAACCCTAAAACTTCAACAGTTTTGCAAATTAGTCCCTAGGCTAGCTAGATTAAGCTACAATGACTCCGAAAACATAGAAAATCATTAAAAACGGGACAAAAATTACTCACATGCAAGCAAGGATGATTGACCGAATTATTCAAGCTATTCCCATGGTGTTTTAGGTTGAAAATTTCAGTTAAGGGAGAAAACAAAGATGATAGTCTTTGTTTTATCATTTATTTTACTAACTTAATTATTAAATTACCTAAATATCCTTTAATTAAACCATTAAAAATCACTTAAAATGATGTACATAAAAGTCCAATCATAATAAAAATGGTTTAATTACAACATAAAGACCTCTACTTTAAGGTTCCATAGCTATTAGACACCTTTAGCTCTTAAAACTCAAGTTTTACACTTTATGCGATTTAGTCCTTTTTATCAAATTAAACATTTAAACAATAAAATTTCTTAACAAAATTTTCACACAATCATATTATCATGCTGTAGACACAAAAATAATAATAAAATAAATATTTTGAACTTGAATTTGTGGTCCCAAAACCACTGTTCTGATTTAACTAAAAATGGGCGATTACATTTGGCATTGATTAGCAAGAAACTTTTGCTCACGTTGTGAAACTCAATTTAATTTGAGTTTTATTGTCCTTAGCTGTGAATCATAGTTGGCCCTTAAACCAGTTGGATATTAAGAATGCTTTTCTAAATGGGGATTTAGAAGAAAAAGTTTATATGAGTTTTCCCCCGGGTTTTGATAAAGGGTCAAGAGAAAATAAGGTTTGTCAGTTAAGAAAGTATTTATATGGACTCAAATAGTCACCTAGAGCCTGGTTATTGTTGAAGTCAAGTAGATCATACCATGTTTTACAAGCATTCAATTATAGGAAAAATAACTATTTTTATTATGTATCTGGATGACATAATTTTGATAGGCGATGATCATATTGAGCTAGAGAAGTTAAAGAAAGGATTGGCTAAACAATTTGAGATAAAAGACCTAGGAGCACTCAAATATTTCCTTAGAATGAAGTTCTCTTAATCTAAAGAAGGTATTTTTGTTTCTCAACGCAAATATATTCTTGACTTACTTAAGGAGACAGGTTTGCTTGGATGTAAAGCAGCTGAAACCCCATTTGAACGCAACCCGAAATTGAAGCATGCTGAAGGTGAAAATATGGTGAATGTTGACAAGTTTCAGAGACTCGTTGGGAAGTTACTTTACTTATCCCATACACGTTCGGATATTACATTTGCTGTAAGTAAATTAAGTCAGTTCATGCATTCACTAGGGCAAGATCATTTTGAAGTTGTATACAAAATTCTAAGATATCTAAAGGGGACTACTAGTAAGGGGTTATTGTTTAAAAGGCATGAAAATTTGTTGGTTGAAGTCTACACTTATGCAGATTGGGTTGGAAGCACTATTGATTGAAAGTCTACATTAGGTTATTGTACTTTCATTGGAGGAAATTTAATCACTTGGAAAAGTAGCTAGAACTAGAGTCGAAGCTGAATTTAAAGCATTTGCCCATGGTATTTGTAAAGTTTTGTGGATTAAAAGGCTAATGGAAGATTTAAGGATTTCATGTTCTTTTCCCATAAAAGTCTACTGCGATAATAAGGCTACAATTGCAATTGCTCACAACCTTGTTCTTTATGATTGAACGAAACATGTAAAAATTTATAAGCATTTTATCAAAGAAAAACTTGAAAAGGGATTAGTTTGCTTGTCATATGTATCAATGACTAAACAAATTCTAGATAGACTTACAAACGGATTGCACAAAAAACAAATTCTAGACATACTTACAAATAGATTGCACAAAAAACAATTTGATCACTTCATTGGCAAGCTGGCAATGGAATATATTTTTAAACTAGCTTGAGGGGGAGTGTTAAAAAGGAAAGTAGATTAATTTAATTTATGCTAGTTGTAAGATTATTGTAATTATAGAATACTTAACTTGTACAGATTAGGAAACGATTAAATTACTCCTAGATTGGTGTACTACTATTACCTATATATAGGTATTATATCACAATTGTAAAAGATAAGAAATAATATTCTATTCTTATTTCCTATCTAGTTTCTATTCTTGTAAGTCTATATCTGTATAGTTCTTAAGAAAATAAAGCATCTGGCGTAAAATCAAACTCCCTAGTTTTCATAGGAGAATTTGCCAACTCATTTGGTAAGACCAGTGCGTTTGTTACCCTGAGCCATTTATTGGCGGACAGGATCCTTGATACTCATATGTATTACTCTGGACTAGCGATACTCAACATTTTTCAATAACTACTGAAACGTGAGTCTTTGCCAAAACATGATCTCTACTCAACATTCTCTTCTCCTCGAGACACTAATTCCTATAGTGTAACCTTTATAGTACTTACTCTTTCAGTCCCTTCTTTATGGGGGTTTTATTGGAGTTGCAGCTCCAACTTGGGGTAAATAATTAGAATCATTATAATTTTTCATGGTCCTGATGGACTCTTGCCCTTCACCAGCCTTGGCGGATTCGATTAGTCATTCAACCTTGGGTTGACACATTCTTCCCAGAAGACTTTGGAAGGTTTTCCCAAAATCATGTTTACTTGGTGGTTGACCTACTATTTAGCCCAATTTCACATCCCCTCAAATAGTGTGGGCTTCGCATCTCCCTTGGCAATTTAGATTGAACATAATATGTGTACCTCCCTACTTGAGGAGTCACTTCCTCTTTTTAATGTTGTTACTTTGAGACAATTTTTGAACCACTCTTATCATCGCCTTTAGAAAATTATTTATTGGTACACTTATCTATGGACTTTCCTAGTGTAACCCCATATTTTCTATCCCGGTGGACTATCTTATTTTTATTATCTTGACGGACTACTCCGTGTTTATTGTTTTGGCAAACTTTATTAGTCGCCATAGCTGAAATATGGTCTTGCAACTTTAACCTATTAAATGTGTCACCCCGAAATGACTTTATAGGCATCACGATGTCGCCTTATAGAGCCTGCTAACTAATGTCGTGGTGTTGCTTTATGGAACCTTATAACTGTCGAAATTGATTCATCTCGTATCTACCTTGATAGAAGAACACCGAAGTGTCCCTTACGCAAGGCCTGGATCTTCGCATATCACGGTTTGGTTTCAGTAATTCCGAACGGCGGAACCTTAATGGAATCACCCTATTTTCCCATCCTAACTTCATCTAGTCCCATCAATCATTTTCCCCACACCAAGCATATCAATGAAATTATCATTATATGTTCGACACCCCAACTACTAATTATCAACCTTTTATTACTAAACAATCAATAAACAAATGACAAGTTCACACAGAAATTTGCACATGCATAATCTACTACTTCTTCAAGTACATACACACAAGTGGTACTAGTAAATCACAAAACATCATCTATCATCCAGAGGTAAGATACATAAACTCACCTTGCTTCCTTATTTTTAACAACTTAGTTTTGCCCAAATGTCAAAGCCTCTATTGTCTTGGCAGCTAAGCATAATAACCACTTATCGGTTATCTTGAAGGCATTCAAACATTAGAAACTCATAATTCATCATTGTAGGAAGCTTTTAAGAGTTCTTACCCTATATCTTTCTTTAATCTATAAGTATAGAGCTGCCTTTAGCTAAATCTTCTCCTTCTTTAAAGCAATTGAGGAAGATGATGCTACAAGAAGGAAAATGTGTAGGAAAAATTGAGAAATTCTATCACCACACCCACACACACTTATCTATATACTCTTTTGGTATGATCTTTACTGATCACCACAACCACTCAATCTTAATCATTTGTCTCCCACTATAGAACCAACCAGTTCCATTCTAACTAAACCAAAATTGAGATCCAATATTCGCAATTTAGCCTCTGAATTGTTCTGAAGTTCTCAGTGGAGTCCGGAGATTTTCTAATCCTTCCAATTTACCACTAACTTCCTTGAATTTTGGGTCAGTAGAAATAATTGGGTGTTACAACTCCCTCTCCATTAAAAAAAACTTCGTCCTAAAAATTTCCTCTCCTACCAATGTTTTGAAATGGGATCCAATTTAACTTTCCTTTTTTGTTAAATAATTTATTGCATTCCTAGAGGCAGACACCCCCGCCATTCCCAATGATCTTGCTGTTAACCTGTCGTGAATTCTCTCAACATTTATAGTGTCATTTTGAGCTAGTTTTTCTCAAATGGGAAATGGGGGGGTTATCCTTTCTCCGTATAGGGTGAATAATTGTTCAATAATTTTTATACAACTATTTTGGGCAGATTCCTGGTTTGGCATACATCATTTGGCGAGCATTCTTGCTTTCTGGTCACCCAAGGGTTTAAGAAAACCCTATTGGTAACTAATAGATGTCAACCCTTGGTTAGGAGAACTGAACCATTTCTGGAAATTTGAAATTTAACTTCCTATGAATGTGTAACACCCAAACCTAGCCTAGACGTTACGGCCGAATCTGACATGTCACATTGAAGTGAATTTTGAAAAACATAGTTCCGTTGAAAAAAATCTGTTCTATATAAAAACCTCGTTGTGATCTTTATAAAAATTTCTCGTTCTTTGTCCGTTGTTAAAACCCAAGTTGATATAGAAAAGTGTTACTCATACTAGTTTATAATTGTAGTCTTAAAACAAAGTTCGTTTACATTTGTTACGATAGCGTGGTGTTTTGAAAGTATGCATTCTTTTTAGTAAAACCGCGGCTTATTACTACCAGTTATGGTTTAAAGTAAATAAATTCCCAACCAAGGAAAAACTTTAAGAGGCCTTATTACATAACTGAAACCCAAATTAAAAAGCTTAAAGAATGAAAATTTAGAATAGTAGTAAAAGCAGTCGTGTGGCCCCTATCAAGTCCTTCGCAGCACCGACCCACCTAAGGATTACCTGCACAGGGAAGCAGAAGGGTGAGTTGATGAAAACTTAGTGTGGAATCCTTTATCAACAAACAATCGTACAGAAAGTAGATACAGTCTGGGCCTAAGCCCGTTTCAGTAGTAGTTCAATCTCAGTTAGGGCCTTAGCCCAATACAATAATAGTATCAGTGTGGGCCTTAGCCCATCTCAGTAACATTAATAGAAATGCAATCAGAAAATCCTACCCATCTATCCTCTACACTCCACTCTGTCCAGCCCTACACTCTATGTGGGGATAAAATCGACCCACCCATCCCTACACTCAAATATATAGCATCGGTTGCGGCACTAAAACAATATTTGTAGCAGGGCTGCTAGTAATAAGCTTATAGCCTTTTAGTACACTTCCTCAAATATCATATATCCCACCCCATGCAATGGAACATAATATAAATGTATTTACAGTAAAAATGGCATGCTCAAACAGTCATACATCACATAGGGGTATATCAATCATTTACGTCATAGGGGTATAACAGTTATTTCATTATATTAGGGTCTAGGTATACTTACCGACCCAACAATAGGCCGATAGTCGTCTTGGGTGACCCGTGCAACCTTAACAGTCAAACAGGGGCCTATGTGGGCCCACATGCTCGTGTGGCCCATAAAGCCCAAAAATGACCTTGACCGTGTGAGCTACACAGCCTGGCCCAATAACCTTTACACGTCCGTATGGTTTACCCGTGTGAGGCCCACAGCCTGGCCCAAAAATGACCTTGACCGTGTGAGCTACACAGCTTTCGTGGTACAGCTGAAAGAACGTAGAGTGATAGGGACAAAGTGGTACAATCGTACCCCTAGCAGCAAACGGTAGAGAAGAGAAGATATTAACAGAAGGTCATAATGAAGAGGAGAAATAAAAAGAGAGAACCAAAGGCACTTATCGATTGTCAGTGAATTCCTCAAACCCGACCACAAAAGCAAAGACAAGAGAGTAGAGGGTGAAGTAGTATTCGACTAAAATACTAACTAAAGAAAGGTGATAAACAAACTGATCTGATAGAGAAAAGAGAAACAATCAATAGATATAGGGCCGATAGAAAAAGATGAGGGAAAAAGTCAACAATGTTTGATTTTAGCAAAGTGAGAAGGGTGCTTAAACCAAAGGAAAAGAGATAGGGAAAGAAAGGGTATTCGGCTAGGGTTTGGAGAAGAAAAAGGAAATATTCCAAAGGGTCAATTCAGCCTCAACCTTAAAAACGCCAGAAAAGACCAGAAAGAAAAATTGACGAAATGGAGAGCAACACAAACACACAATTTCAGCACCCTCACTAGCCTATGACCGAATTGGCATAATGAAGAATCCTAGTTTTGACCAACTACTCAATCTTCCCCACTTCTTGATCCACTCCTCAAATCTCTCCCCAAATATCTCCTTTCATCCCTCAACCGACCAATTCTAACCCCTCTTAAACTCCTCCTAAGATTCGACCACACACCCCACTCCCCCTCAAACACTCCAACTGCCCACTAGCCTCAGAGTTCCACTACCATTCAATCTCTTACATGGCACAGCAGCAAAATGAACACCTTTTTCGTGTAAAAGGACTTGAACTCAGGTCTCCTAGCAGAAGTAACACGCCACTATCCCCTGAACTAGTAAGCTTTTTAGGACACATCCTAACCACATTTATTTAAGAACCCTATTGTCAAGAGGCCAGGGTTTATTCAAGCAAAACAAAATTTTGTACAAGCCACAGCTTGAACTCCGGGCTTCTCCAACACCCTTCAGGACACCCAACCACTGAAGCAGACATTAATTTATGCACATAACATACAAAAATAGTTACTTAGATTTTTGAGGAGTTACAGAATGTTTGGAAATTTAAAATCATGGTATACAAAGAAAAGGAACTTTACTTCACTATATTTTGGGTTTCTTCTCTCGAATCTTCTTATTCCTCTTAAAAACCTTTAGCTGTCTTTCTTCTCTTCCCCCTCTTCCCTCTTATAGTTTTCTCACTCAAGTTTACATCTTTAAGGCATTAACTACCTTCTAAATGACTCTTCCTCAATCCTTTTCATCTTCTTCAGCCTATGATAACCTCATCAAGTCTTGATTTAGGTCATTGTTAGGTAGAAAAAGAAGGGACTACCATGATTGGAGTCGAAGGGTGATGGTCACTAAACTAACTATAACTATGAAAAAGGCAAGTGCACCTATTGAACAATAGTATAGCTATGGTGAGTAGGGAATATCATATTCACGAGAACTATAAGTATTAGTAATTACCGTCTTCTTATTATCTTGTCGATAAACTGGGGTGATGTATTTTAATCTAAAATTACTAAGTAATTTATCTAAGAACGCAACAGAGAATAAATCAAGGAAATAATTGAATAATAATTGATAAGATAGACAATACCCAAGAAAGAATCCACCTAGACTTCACCTGTTATTAAGAATATGAATTAAATGATTTATTCACTTCTATCGTGATCTGTAGAAATCCCTAAATCATGTTAATATCTTTTTCGAGAGTAAGAACAACTGACTTTAGGTTGATTAATTGAAATTTCTTTCTAATTAAAACCCCTATCTCACATTAACTCGATCTATGGATTCCCCTATTAGATTTGACTCTAATCCGGTAGATTTATGTCGTCCTATTTGTAACGCCCCAATTTTCAGGTTTTCTGTGTTTCTGTGATTTTTTAAAATTTGTGTGTGTTCTGGTTGGTTAAAATATATATTTCAGTAGGTTAGTGGGCCTTTGAAAGGCCCAAACTTAAGTTAAATCCATGGTAGTCTTCGGAATTTTAATTTTATGAACAGGTGATGCAATTGGCGTTTGGGCTTTTAAGAGTAAAGGGGTAAAAGATGACACAAAAAGGAGTGTGGTGTAGTGGCAAGGTGGCGCCACTTAGGGGACAAGGAAGTGACGCCATATAGGAAGCAAGGGGTCCAAGGTTCAAGTCTTGGCTCTTGCAATATATTTTGGTTTTTCTTTTCAATAAATCTGGAAGCAAGTAGGTGTGCTTTAAAGTTTAATGTGTTGGATTTATGACACAAATGAGTTGATGGCCTACTGGTGGTGGCGTGAGTTGGCATGTGAGAGGACTTTGGTTTGAATCTCTTGGCATGCAAAGGTTGATTATTTTGCTATGTTGGGACGGCAAGAGTTGGTGTTGGTTTTAAACTCTGGTGATGGAGGGCTCCCATATCAGGAAGCTAACATAAGAGTAGATGGTGAGCTGACTTTAAATAGAGAAAACCATGAGGAGAGTAGGCATACCCTTCTTGGCTGGTCCCTTTCAATTTGTGACGTGCTCGTTTGGGTTGGGCGTCAGCTAAGAGTGTTTGGAGTGCGGATTAACTACAGTCTCCTAAGAGGTGTGTCTTTTTCATTACTCTAGCTGTAGGACGGCTATTTCGGGCCGCGATGGGCTGAAATGGGCCATGTGGTCCCAATAGGTCCGTAGGCCCAAGTGGATAGTTTTAAAATTTCTAAAATACCCCTGTAGGGTAGGACTACTGATTTACCCCTGGAGGATAAAATGACTATTTTGCCCCTCGTGCGTAAATGACTAACTTGTGTGATGATTGGGTTAGTTGACGTGGATTTATGTTAGTTGTCATTAATTCGTAAGTCTAATGTGTTAGTGATTGATTGTAGGATTATCACGTGGAAGATATCGTCATCAATCATCATCAACCAGGTGTGTAAACGACACCCTCCCTTAGACTGAATCGGTAAAAGCCGAAATATAGAAACGTTGGTATTTTGTGAACTCACGAGCGTGCGAGTGCTCGTGAGAAAGTTGTTAATGAATATGGTGCATTTGGATGATTAGAGTGCAGAGTGTGCATTTTCGTGCACAACGGTATTTTTAGGCTTAATGGGCACAAAACGGGCCAATGGGCCAACGGGCCCACTTGGGTAAAAAAATGAGGTAAGTACTTCTGATTACTTGGTAAACGTTAGAATGAGCATGAAACCTTAGCAATAGATAATAATTACTGAAATACCCTTATGCATGCAAAATTACGATTTTACCCCTAGGGTTATATTTTTTCTGAAAAGCATAATGTTCTGTTTCTGTATACGTATGCCATGACATATTATTTCTGTTGCATGGGACATGGGTTTATATTGATGGAAGAAGCGTTCTGGCAGCCTCGCTGCAATCTGGTGGCTGCGCCACATAAATATATCTGTTCTGGTGGCCTAGCCACAATATCTGTATCTGGTTACTTCATCACAATATCTGGCAGCCTCGCTGCAATTTCTGTGGTGTGTAGCGCTTGAGTGGGTCGAGTAGTCTCCCCACATGGTGTAAGGCTCGTACGGGGGTGTTATGGATGGCTCTAGGTTTGGATTTCTGCATTCATGATATATTTGTTCTGCATCAGCTATGGGCCTATGGGTTTCATTCTGATTTCTGTACAGGGCCAAGGCCCAGATAAGTTTGAGTCTGAGGTTTGATCTGTCTTGGGCTATGGTTAAGTTATGTTACACACTGAGTTTACCGAACTCATCCTTTATTTTCATCTCTGCAGGAAATCCCCAACCATAGTGGGCTTGGAGCTGTGAGGGATTCGGAGTGGCCACATCATCTGCAAAGTTGGTTTTTCTAAGTTAGTTTATTTTTATTATTTTATATTCTGATTTAATTTTGGGTTTTAAGTTGTAATAAGGCTGCTATTTAAATTTCTTTTTCTGCTGTGGTTTTATTTTCTGATTATATTTATACTATGTCGAAACTCTAGTGTTAGGCTGCGCGGGTTTTCAAAATTAATGAATGTTTTCCAAGGCTCAACAAGCACAACAAATGGATAGCTTAAAGATTGATAAACCGGCTTTTCATTCAACCGCTGTTTTTACAAAGACCACCCCAATCACTTAAACCAACGAATGCATACTAAGTCGTAAGCCTATGTGACACGTTAGATCCAGCCATAACGTCTAGGCCAGGTTTGGGGTGTTACATTTAGTGGTATCAGAGCGAAGTTGCAACAACTCGACTGTGGAACGGGTCTAAAAACGGGAGTTTGTAAAGAAACAGTGAATAAAGGTTTTCTAAAATCATTTTTTTGGAACTTGATTATAAATTATTTTCGAGAATGTTTCCAATATTTTCTCTTTACAAATAGATGATTTTAAAGATTAAAATCGGTTTTCTAAAATTAGGTTTTTTTAGAAGGTGGCACACCGAATCTCCGACCCAAGTCTGTAAGTTTTCTGAGCCTTTCTGATTGTTTCTGAAATATCTGTTATATACTTGTACAAAACCTTATCATGGTACTTTAGTTAGGGTAACACTGGAACTATAGAAACTCTGGTAAGTAGACTGAGACAGTAGCTAGGCTACTACAAAAGGAAACAAACTCAAACTCTGAATTACTGTTATTCATAAGACATCTGTAATAAACACTGAAATATTAAACTGATTCATTAAATTCATAATCAGATAATACGAAATGAGTACACAAGTAGCTCATGGAAGAGGCCGTGGACGTGGCCGAGGTAATGCTTAGGCTGAATCTTCGTCTTCAGGATATGTACCGGCAGCAGATGCACCGGTACCACTGGCAACGGAGGTAGAGTATCATGATCGAGGTGCCGGGGACGATGCTCTGTCCCAGGCAATGCTCCGAGTTTTGGAAATGGTTGCTGGGGCAAGTACGGAAACAAAATTCATGGGTCTATTTCTGAGCGGCTTCGGGCCAATAGAGCAGAGATATTTAGGGGCGTATCTGGTGTAGCTCCGAATGTGGCTGAGTATTGGTTAGAAGCCACAGAGCGGAGTATGGATGATCTGGACTACTCTGTAGAGCAGAAGCTGAAGGGAGCCATATCGTTACTCAGGGATGAGGCTTATCAGTGGTGGCTCACGGTGAGAGATGGAACTCCTGCTGACAGTGTGACTTGGGACCTGTTTAAGATAGCTTTCAAAGGAAAGTATTGTAACGCCCCCACGCCCGAGACTGTCGCCAGAGTCGAGTATGAGGTGTTACTAATCTTAGTTTAACATTTTTAGAACTTTGGATTATTTGTTTCTACATTCACAGCTTTTAAGCTACTTGCGTCATAGTCACAAGAAAAAGTCTTCTGGATAGTGTGACTGAGCCTTCGACCTATCCCGACTCCTGAGCTGGCTTGTCCAAAACTACAATGAGTAAGAAGGAGGGAGTAAGCATAAATGCTTAGTAAGTTCATATGCAAATAATAAGTAACATAACAAACAATCAAACTAATCAACATTAGCATATATCATCAACACACTTATCACATTTTTTAATCATTTTTCATCATCTTATTACCTTATCGTGGTTGTAATCAACACTCAACCCGAGGGTTAAATACATACCTGTCCAAAATATCCATTTCTCATCACTTACCAATACGTCTCTTTTCATCTCGAGTATTCCTCCATTTGAGTAAAACTTTACCCGTTGAACACATCGGAATATAATTCGGATACATGGATAATTTGCATATAAGTGCCACATATTCAATCAAGCAATCATGTAACCCGCCCATAAGCGAACTCGGACTCAACTCAACGAGCTCGGGCGCTCGCATCCATAAGTGAACTCGGACTCAACTCAACGAGTTCGGATGCCTAGTTACATCTCACGAACTCGGACTCAACTCAACGAGTTCGGACATTCGCATCCATAAGTGAACTCGGACTCAACTCAACGAGTTCGGATGCTCAACCATCCTAGTGACATGTCACTTGTATCCTAATCTATTCCTAAGGTTCAAACGGGCTTTTTTCCTCGAACACTTATCCTTGCCGTCTTCCGTAGAATGCCGAAATCAATACTCAGTAACAATTATATTTAACAAGTAGCTCACATAATTTACATATTATTTGAAATTAACCACAAAGCATACATTTCATAATAAAATTCAGCATAACATATAATTAACATCAATAACTTAAAAATAACCATTATGCTACATTATTTACACATGAACTTACCTTGGTACCAAAATATAAAGATTTTGCAATTTAGTCCACAATCTTTTCTTTTCCTCGATCGCGACTTGAGTCTCGTTTCTTTTGATCTATAATGCCAAATTAATCTTATTTAATACATACATTCATCAAAACAGCATTTAATACGAACTTTGGAAAAATTACACTTTTGCATAATTACACTTTTGCCCCTAGGCTCGGGAATTAAACTTTATTCCTTATTCTTATGTTTTACAACATGCTGATCACTTTTCTCTTCTATGGCAACATCAAATTCTCACTCTAACATGTACTTGTGACTATTAGGTATTTTTACCGATTAAGCCCTTTTACTCGTTTTTGCTTAAAATCGAGTAGTACAAGTTGTCTAACATAATTTAAAACTTCATATTCTATCATAAAACATCAAAATACACAAAATTCACCTATGGGTATTTTTCCAAATATAAACCCTAGGTTAAATTATTGCTAACATAAGCTTTATCGAGTTACCGGGATCTCAAAAACGTAAAAATCATTAAAAACGGGGCTTGGAATCACTTACTATGGAGCTTGGAAGCTTGAAACAAACCCTAGCTATGGAGAACCCTTGAAATTTCGGCCTAATGAAGAAGATGGACAAAAATTGGCTTTTAATTTTGTTTTTAATTCATTTTAATAACTAAATGACCAAAATACCCTTACTACTAAACTTTCCAAAAATTCCTTCCATGTCCTAATTTTGTCCATGAACTTAAAATTGGTAAAATTGCTATTTAAGACCTCCTAATAAATATTTCAAAGCAATTTCATACTAAAAACTTCTAGAATACAAGTTTTGCAACTTATTCGATTTAGTCCCTACTTTCAATTTAAGCACTTTAGGCATAGAATTTCATCACAAAATTTTCACACAATCATGCAATCATATCATAATCATCAAAATAATTATAAAATAATTATTTCTATCTCGGATTTGTGGTCACGAAACCACTATTCCGATTAAGCCCTAATTCAGGATATTACAACTCTCCCCCCCTTTTAAGGATTTTCGTCCTCGAAAATCTTACCGGTAAACAGGTGTGGATATTGGTTTCTCATAGTTTCTTCAGGTTCCCATGTAGTCTCTTCTACCCCATGCTTTTGCCACAACACTTTCACGAGGGCAACACTTTTATTTCTTAGTTGTTTGACTTCTCGAGCTAAAATCTTAATCGGTTCTTCTTCATAAGTCATATCCGATCGCAGTTCAATTTCTGTCGGTGAAATTATATGTGAAGGATCCGAACGATACCGGCGTAACATAGATACATGAAACACATCATGAATCTTTTCTAATTTGGGTGGTAACGCTAGCCGATATGCTACCGGTCCAACTTTTTCAATTATTTCATACGGTCCAATAAAACGCGGACTTAACTTGCCCTTTCGTCCAAATCTAAGGACTTTCTTCCATGGAGACACTT
Source organism: Gossypium hirsutum (assembly GCF_007990345.1). Classification (NCBI taxonomy): domain Eukaryota; kingdom Viridiplantae; phylum Streptophyta; class Magnoliopsida; order Malvales; family Malvaceae; genus Gossypium; species Gossypium hirsutum. Next base: position 74,143,586 of record NC_053428.1, read on the forward strand.
TCAAAAATACCTTTTCACCAACTTGAAACTCCATTTGTTTTCATTTCAAATCCGCATAAGATTTCTGTCTATCTGAAGCAGCTTTCAAACAATCTCGAATCACTTTCACCTTTTCTTCGGTTTCTTTTATTAAATCAACTCCATAAATCTGATTTTCCTTGAGTTCAGTCCAATACAATGGCGTCCGACATTTACGACCATATAATGCTTCATAAGGTGCCATCTTCAAACTCGTCTGATAACTATTATTATAAGCAAATTCTACCAATGGTAAGTACCTTTCCCAACTATCTTGAAATTCCAATAAGCAACATCTGAGCATGTCTTCAAGAATCTGAATTACTCTCTCTGATTGTCCATCAGCTTGTGGATGAAAGGCAGTGCTGAAATTTAACTTTGTACCTAATGCCTCTTGCAACTTTTGCCAAAACCGTGAGGTAAACCTCGGATCTCTATCCGAAATGATTGACAAAGGTATCCCATGAAGTCTAACAATCTCTCGGATATACAATTCAGCCAACTTATTAAGAGAATAATCTGTACGTACCTGAATAAAATGAGCCGATTTAGTCAGTCTGTCAACTATTGCCCAGATGGCATTTTTCTTCCCTGGAGTTAACGACAACCCTGATATAAAATCCATAGTAATCCTATCCCATTTCCATTTAGGAACCATAATAGGCTGAAGTAATCCCGAAGGTACCTGGTGTTCAGCTTTCACTTGTTGACAAACTAAGCACTTTGATACAAACTCAGAAATATCTCTTTTCATTCCACTCCACCAGTACATTTTTTAAGTCATTATACATCTTCGTACTACCCGGATGAATCGAGAAATAACCATTATGTGCTTTCTGTAGGATCTTTTGAATCAATTCCTCATTCTTCGGTACACAAATCCGATCTTTAAACATTAAGCACCCATCAGAACCAATTTTGAAATCTAACTCTGTATCAACTTCACACTGTTTTCTCTTGGCTTGCAAATCTTGATCATCTTTCTGAGCTTCAGAAATCTCTTGCAAAAACATTGGTTTTGCTCTTAACTCTGCTAGAATCGAGCTATCATCTGACACGTTCAACTGAGTGTTCATAACTCTCAAAGCAAACAACAACTTTCTGCTCAAAGCATCAGCAACCACATTCGCTTTTCCTGGATGATAATCAATAACAAGCTCGTAATCTTTCAATAATTCCAACCATCTTCGCTGTCTTAAATTCAAGTCTTTTTGTGACATCAAGTACTTAAGACTTTTGTGGTCGGTATATACCCGACATTTTTCACCATACAAATAATGTCGCCAAATTTTCAAAGCAAACACCACCGCAGCCAATTCCAAATCGTGAGTAGGATAATTCCTCTCATGAGGTTTTAACTGCCTCGAAGCATATGCCACCACTTTTCCTTCTTGCATGAGCACACACCCCAAACCATTTAGAGAAGCATCACTATACACCACAAATTCTTTACCTAATTCGGGTTGTACCAACACTGGTGCTTCAGTTAATAACTTTTTCAATTCTTCAAAACTCTGTTGACATTCTTCCGTCCATTCAAATTTAACATCCTTTCGGAGTAGTCTAGTCATAGGAGCAGAAATTATAGAAAATCCATTTACAAACCGCCGATAATACCCAGCTAGCCCCAAGAAACTTCTAACTTCAGTTACATTTTTCGGTGGTTTCCAATCAACAATGGCTGAAATTTTACTAGGATCAACCCGTATACCATCACCTGAAACAATATGACCCAAAAATCCAACTTCCCGGAGCCAAAATTCACTTTTACTAAACTTAGCATACAGCTGCTTATCTCTCAAAGTTTGTAAAACTATCCTCAAATGCTCAGCATGCTCTGTCTCATCTTTTGAATAAATTAAAATATCATCTATAAACACCACAACTAATCTGTCCAAGTATGGCCGAAATATGCGATTCATTAAATCCATAAACACAGCAGGAGCATTTGTCAACCCGAATGGCATAACTAAAAATTCATAATAACCGTACCTTGTTCTAAAAGCAGTTTTAGGCACATCCAACTCCTTTACCCGTAGTTGGTAATACCCAGATCTCAAGTCAATCTTTGAAAACCATGTCGCTCCTTTTAGCTGATCAAACAAATCATCAATTCTTGGCAACGGATACTTGTTTTTGATTGTCACCTTGTTTAACTGCCGATAATCAACACACAACCTCATAGAACCATCCTTCTTTTTCACAAATAACACGGGAGCACCCCAAGGTGAAAAACTCGGTCTCACAAAACCTTTATGAGTCAACTCTTGCAACTGCGACTTCAATTCCTTCAACTCTGCTGGTGCCATTCTATACGGAGAAATCGAAATCGGAGCTGTTCCCGGTATCAAATCAATACCAAATTCTACTTCCCTGACTGGAGGCAAACCTGGCAATTCTTCTGGAAATACGTCCGCAAATTCACACACAACCGGCACTGATTCAACTTTCTTTTCAACTTCTTTTGTATTAATTACATACGCCAAATAAGCTTCATAACCCTTTCTCAGATATCTTTGAGCCGACATTGAAGAAATCACACTAGGCAATGCCTCTGGTTTATCTGATTCAACCCGCAGAGTTTCACCATTTTCACACTTTAATTCTATAACCTTTTCTTTGCAATTTATTTTAGCATCATGCAATGTCAACCAATCCATACCCAAAATAACATCAAACTCATCAAACGGCAACAACATCAAGTCGGCCGGAAAGTAATGATCCCGAATCATTAAAGGACATTTCTTGCTTACTTTATCAACTATCACGCATTTGCCTAACGGGTTCGACACTCTAATCATAAATTCTGTGTTCTCAACAGGTATATTCATACTAGACACCAGTTTCATGCATACATATGAATGAGTAGAACCGGGATCAATCAAAGCAATAACATTAACATTATAGAGAGAAAATGTACCGGTAATCACATCAAGTGAGGAAGCATCTTCACGTGCCTTTATGGCATAAGTTCTAGCTGGAACCCTTACTTCAGATTTAGCTGCTGAATCTCTGGCTACATTCTTGCTGCTTGCTTCATTTCCAGCTTTTCTCGAATATCTTCCTCTCGAGTCTGCACCACTAGCTTTTGTATTCTGAAATTTTTCTATTTCAGCTCTCTCTGGGCAGTCTCTAATAAAATGATCCGGAGAACCACATCGAAAACATTCATTTGCTCTACACGGACCAAAATGATTTCTACCACACCGCTGGCACTCAGGTTTAACAAATCTCGAGTTCTCTACACTGGCTGCCGAAGTAGTCTGGGATTTAGGACCCACATTTTGCTTCTTATAATTCCCATATGATTGCCCAGCTGAAGCTTGGGAATGAGGATTCATATTCCTTGACTTTCTAGGTTGCTGTGAAAATGAACCGCTCATCGGTCTTTTCTTCCAATTTCTAGTCTCAGCCTCTACCTTTTTCTTTTCTTTAAGTAATTCTTCGGCCTTACAAGCTCGATCAACCAACACTACCATTTCTTTTAATTCAAGAATTCCAACAAATACCTTGATGTCTTCGTTGAGCCCGTCTTCAAATCGTTGGCACATCTTGGCCTCTGTAGGAACATACTCTCTGGCATACTTACTTAATCGAACAAACTCTCTTTCATATTCTGTAACTGTCATATTACCTTGCTTCAGCTCAAGAAATTCTTTACGCTTCTGATCAATAAATCTTTCACTAATATATATCTTTTGAAACTCTTCTTGAAAGAATTCCCAAGTTATTTTCTCTTTCGGTACCACCGAAATCAAAGTCTTCCACCAATTATAAGCTGAATCCCTCAACAAAGATATAGCGCATTTAAAACATTCTTCAGGTGTACAAGATAATTCATCAAATACCCGGATAGAATTTTCAAGCCAGAACTCTGCTTTCTCTGAATCATCATCAATATTTGCTCTAAATTCTTCAGCCCCTTGTTTACGAATTCTATCAACGGGGGTTTTGTGAAATTTTATCATATCCACTCCTTGAGGCATTGGAGGCATAGGTTGAGGAATTGGGGGAGGTGGGGGAGGTCGTATATTTGGGTTCGTACGAACGAACTCAGTGTACCATGCACTCATAATTTGGAGAAAGGCTTCCCGATCCCTTTCTCCTCCTCCCTGACCAACAGTAGGAGGTGGGTTTTCAGTCGGCGCTGCCCCTTCAGCCGGAGCTGGCGTATTACTCTCTACTTCATCTGCCACAGCTGGATCGGGATCCATTTACTATATAAAGATTCATTTAAAAAGGTCAGAAGTCGTCACACTATCACAATTCATACATATGGCATGTATAGCAAAATCCGTACATACAACACGTAGTCCGAGAACCGACTAAACCTGCTCTGATACCACTAAATGTAACGCCCCCACGCCCGAGACTGTCGCCGGAGTCGAGTATGAGGTGTTACTAAGCTTAGTTTAACATTTTTAGAACTTTGGATTATTTGTTTCTACATTCACAGCTTTTAAGCTACTTGCGTCATAGTCACAAGAAAAATCATATCTTGAGTTACGAGACTCGAAATTAAGATCCGTAAATTTTCTCCGAATATAGACTCATATACCTATCTACTAATTTTTTTCTAGAATTTTTTGTTGGACCAATTAGTACAGTTAATTAGTTAAAGTTACCCCTGTTTCAGGACTCGACTGGTCTGACCTCTGCTTACTACGAACCACATTTCTCTCCGTAAAAAATTCATATGACTATGAGAATTTTTTCTAATAAAACTAGACTCAATAAGGATTCTGAGGATATAAAATAAACCACCTAATTATATCTTTAAAATTTATGGTGAATTTCTAAAGTAGGAACAGGGGATTCAGAAACTGCTATGACTCTGTTTCAATAAAATTCAAATATCTTCTAACATATAATTCCTTTACTTGTTTTATTTGTTTCACGTGAAACTAGACATAATAAGCTTCAATTTGATATGTAGTACATCACCAAATTCAATTTCTATGATTTTTAGTAAATTTTCAAACTCACGTTAGTGTTGCTGCGGTATTCTGTTTATGGTAAATTTCATCCTTTTTATGAGTTTTTATGCACTAAGTATCTTAATAGTTTTCCTTAACATCAAACATAATCTAAACTAACCATTTTCATAATTTATCATTATCAAGCATTTTCTCAACTATTTCACAACCATACCATAAGATCATTTACACAAAATAGGTATATTGCTATACATGCCATACTTAAATTTACAAGCCATTTACCAAAAGTCTTCTGGATAGTGTGACTGAGCCTTCGACCTATCCCGACTCCTGAGCTGGCTTGTCCAAAACTACAATGAGTAAGAAGAAGGGAGTAAGCATAAATGCTTAGTAAGTTCATATGCAAATAATAAGTAACATAACAAACAATCAAACTAATCAACATTAGCATATATCATCAACACACTTATCACATTTTTTAATCATTTTTCATCATCTTATTACCTTATCGTGGTTGTAATCAACACTCAACCCGAGGGTTAAATACATACCTGTCCAAAATATCCATTTCTCATCACTTACCAATACGTCTCTTTTCATCTCGAGTATTCCTCCATTTGAGTAAAACTTTACCCGTTGAACACATCGGAATATAATTCGGATACATGGATAATTTGCATATAAGTGCCACATATTCAATCAAGCAATCATGTAACCCGCCCATAAGCGAACTCGGACTCAACTCAACGAGCTCGGGCGCTCGCATCCATAAGTGAACTCGGACTCAACTCAACGAGTTCGGATGCCTAGTTACATCTCACGAACTCGGACTCAACTCAACGAGTTCAGACATTCGCATCCATAAGTGAACTCGGACTCAACTCAACGAGTTCGGATGCTCAACCATCCTAGTGACATGTCACTTGTATCCTAATCTATTCCTAAGGTTCAAACGGGCTTTTTTCCTCGAACACTTATCCTTGCCGTCTTCCGTAGAATGCCGGAATCAATACTCAGTAACAATTATATTTAACAAGTAGCTCACATAATTTACATATTATTTGAAATTAACCACAAAGCATACATTTCATAATAAAATTCAGCATAACATATAATTAACATCAATAACTTAAAAATAACCATTATGCTACATTATTTACACATGAACTTACCTTGGTACCAAAATATAAAGATTTTGCAATTTAGTCCACAATCTTTTCTTTTCCTCGATCGCGACTTGAATCTCGTTTCTTTTGATCTATAATGCCAAATTAATCTTTTTTAATCATACATTCATCAAAACAGCATTTAATACGAACTTTGGAAAAATTACACTTTTGCATAATTACACTTTTGCCCCTAGGCTCGGGAATTAAACTTTATTCCTTATTCTTATGTTTTACAACATGCTGATCACTTTTCTCTTCTATGGCAACATCAAATTCTCACTCTAACATGTACTTGTGACTATTAGGTATTTTTACCGATTAAGCCCTTTTACTCGTTTTTGCTTAAAATCGAGTAGTACAAGTTGTCTAACATAATCTAAAACTTCATATTTTATCATAAAACATCAAAATACACAAATTTCACCTATGGGTATTTTTCCAAATATAAACCCTAGGTTAAATTATTGCTAACATAAGCTTTATCGAGTTACCGGGATCTCAAAAACGTAAAAATCATTAAAAACGGGGCTTGGAATCACTTACTATGGAGCTTGGAAGCTTGAAACAAACCCTAGCTATGGAGAACCCTTGAAATTTCGGCCTAATGAAGAAGATGGACAAAAATTGGCTTTTAATTTTGTTTTTAATTCATTTTAATAACTAAATGACCAAAATACCCTTACTACTAAACTTTCCAAAAATTCCTTCCATGTCCTAATTTTGTCCATGAACTTAAAATTGGTAAAATTGCTATTTAAGACCTCCTAATAAATATTTCAAAGCAATTTCATACTAAAACTTCTAGAATACAAGTTTTGCAACTTATTCGATTTAGTCCCTACTTTCAATTTAAGCACTTTAGGCATAGAATTTCATCACAAAATTTTCACACAATCATGCAATCATATCATAATCATCAAAATAATTATAAAATAATTATTTCTATCTCGGATTTGTTGTCAGAAAACCACTATTCCGATTAAGCCCGAATTTAGGATATTACAAGTATGTTGGGGCTAGTTACGTAGAAGCTCGCCGGAAAGAATTTCTAAACCTGGTCCAAGGGAGTAAGTCAGTGGCTGAGTATGAGTCTGAGTTTTTGAGACTGAGCCGGTATGCTTCTGGGATTGTTGCTACAGTGTATGAGCGTAGCGTACGCTTTGAGGATGGTCTGAGAGATGGACTTAGGGTGCTTATTGCTCCGCAGAGGGAGCGTAACTTAGCTGCTTTAGTGGAGAAAGCTAAGATAGCTGAGGAAGTGAAGCATACAGAAAGACAGAATCATGAGAAAGATCGGAACCGTTTTAGGAGAGATTCAGGACTTTCAGGAGGTATGAACAGGAATGTTAAGAGAGCAAGGGTAATGGAGCTAGGTCGAGCAGTACCGATGAATGCTGTTAGACCGCAGGGTTGTAGGAATTGTGGGAAGATGCATATGGGTGAGTGTCAAAAACGTTCTGGTGCTTGTTTCCGATGCGGATCTATGGAGCATAAGGTTAAGGATTGTCCCCAAGAACCAGATCAGGTTCAAGTTTTAGAGCAGAGGGTCACTCAACCAGTGAGGGGTGGACCACAGTTTCCGAGAGGACATGGGCAAGCCAGAGGTGGTAATGGAAACGGTCGAAGAAGAGGAGCGCCTGACAGGGGTGCTGGATTTGCTGAGGCTCGTCAGTCGGCGTTGGTGTATACAGCTCGTCGCCGAGAGGAGGACGATGCACCTGACGTCATAACTAGGTCGCTGGGTTGATAGATGTTGGATCTACCCATTCATATGTTGTATGTACTATATCTAGGTCGCTGGGTGTGCGCTCTGAGGAGACCGTGAGTAGGGTATTTGTACTAAGTCCTTTGGGTCACTCGGTTAGGGTAGATAAACTGTATAGAGATGTGCCTATAGAAACTCAAGGAAAAGTTTTCTCTAGAGATCTGATGGAGGTACCTTTTGGAGAATTCGATCTCATTTTGGGAATGGATTGGCTTGTTAAGCATAGGGCTACTCTAGATTGTGCTGCTAAGCAAATAATGTTAAAGACCATAAAGGATGATGAGGTTTTGGTGATAGGCGAGCATAGGGATTATCTGTCTAATGTGGTGTTGGCATTGAGAGCCGAGAAGTGGATTCGAAAGGGATGTGAGGCTTATTTGGCATTTGTAAGCCAATCGAAAACTGAGGATCTGACAATGGATAAAGTTAGAACCGTCAAGGATTTTCAAGATGTTTTTCTAGAGGAGCTTCCGGGTTTGCCCCCGAACTGAGAGGTTGAGTTTGGAATAGACTTATTGCCTGGAATGGCACCAGTGTCCATTACACCTTATAGGATGGTACCAAAAGAGTTGGTGGAACTGAAAGCCCAATTTCAAGAGTTATTGGATAGAGGTTTCATTAGACCAAGTGTGTCTCTGTGGGGAGCACCAGTGTTGTTCGTAAAGAAGAAAGATGGGTCAATGCAGATGTGCATCGATTATCGGTAGTTGAACAAACTGACGATTAAGAACAAGTACCCACTGCCGAGAATCGATGATTTTTCTACCAACTTAGAGGAGCTTTAGTATTTTCCAAGATTTACCTTCGATCTGGGTGTCATCAGTTGAGGGTTAAGGAGGTGGATATTCACAAGACGATATTCAGAACTCGGTATTGTCACTATGAGCTCTTGGTTATGCCATTTGGGTTGACGAACACACCTGCGGCATTTATGGATCTGATGAATCGAGCGTTCCAGCCATACTTGGATTGATTTGTGGTCATCTTTACTGACAATATTCTGGTTTATTCTGAAACTGAGGAGAAGCATGATGAGTATCTTCGTATTGTGCTGCAAGTGCTGAGGAAGAAGGAGCTTTATGCGAAATTCAGTAAGTGTGAGTTTTGGTTGAGAGAGGTAACTTTCTTAGGGCATGTTGTCTCTGCTGAAGGGATCAAGGTGGACCCTCGAAAGATTGAAGCGATTTTGGAATGGAAGCCACCGAGGTCAGTGTCAGAAATTTGAAGTTTTCTAGGTCTAGCTGGGTACTATAGAAGGTTTGTGGAAGGATTTTCTTTGATGGCAGTGCCTTTGACAAAGCTTATAAGGAAGGGAGTACCATTTGTTTGGACTGAGAAACAACAGGAATCTTTTGAGAAGCTGAAGAAAGTTCTGACCGAGGCACCTGTTCTGATTCAGCCGGAGTCTGGAAAAGATTTTACCGTATGCAGTGATGCATCACATGTAAGGTTGGGCTGTGTGCTGATGCAAGAGGGTAAAGTGGTTGCTTATGCATCGCGAAAACTTAAACCATATGAAGTTAACTATCCTACTCATGATCTGGAGTTGGCAGCGGTAATCTTTGCGCTTAAGATTTGGAGACATTACCTGTGCGGAGAAAGGTGTATTATATACACAGATCATAAGAGTCTTAAGTACTTGCTGACTCAGAAGGACCTGAACCTTAGGTAGCGGAGATGGATAGAGTTGCTTAAGGATTATGACTGCGTGATTGAGTATCACCCAGGCAAAGCTAATGTGGTGGCTGATGCCCTAAGTCGTAGAACTGTATTTGATCTGAGAGCCATGTTTTCTCGTTTGAGTCTGTATGATGACGGTAGTCTGTTAGCAGAACTACAAGTTAGGCTGACCTGGGTGGATGAGATTAGTGAAAAATAGTCGAGGGATGAGTCCCTTGTTTCTCGATTTCGGCAGGTTAAGAATGGGGATACTTCTGAGTTTGGGCTGAACAGTGAGGGAGTTCTGTGTTACTGAGGTAGAGTTTGTATTCCGAAGGACTCTGACTTGAGGCAAGAAATTCTGAAAGAAGCTCATGGAGGTCTGTGTGCTATGCATCTTGGAGGGAGTAAAATGTATCGCGACTTAAAGGAGTTGTATTGGTGGCCTGGATTGAAGCGAGAGGTAACGGAAGTTGTGGGAAAATGTCTGACTTGTCAGCAAGTGAAAGCTGAACATCAATTACCTTCCGAACTTTTGCAGCCAGTGAAAGTACCACTTTGGAAGTGGGAGAGGGTAACCATGGATTTTGTGAGTGGGTTACCCTTGACACCTTCGAAGAAGGACTCGATTTGGGTAATTGTGGATAAGTTGACCAAATCTGCTCATTTCATACCAGTTCGCACTAATTATTCACTTCAGAAGTTAGTCAAAATTGTATGTGGAGGAAATAGTGCGACTTTACGGAGTGCCAGTGTCGATTATTTCTGATCGAGATCTTAGATTCACATCTCGATTTTGGCAAAAGTTGAATGAAGCGTTGGGTACGCGGTTGAAATTTAGTACAACCTTTCATCTTTAGACTGATGGTTAGTCGGAAAGGGTTATTCAGATTCTAGAAGACATGTTGAAGGGATGCGTTATCGACTTTCGAGGCAGTTAGGAGGATTACTTACCATTGGCAGAGTTTGTATACAACAATAGTTATCAGGCAAGTATTCGAATGGCTTCTTATGAGGCACTGTATGGCCGAAGATGTCGTACACCTAGTTTTGGACCGAGTTGGGTGAACGACAGGTTCTTAGACCTGAGTTGGTGGAAGATACTGAGGATAAGGTCAAGTTGATTAGAGACCGATTGAAGGAAGCATCTGATAGACAGAAGTCATATGAAGATTTGAAGCGAAAGGAAATTGAGTACTCTGTGGGTGATATGGTCTTCTTGAAGGTTTCACCATGGATGTAACACCCCAATCCCGTATCCGTCGCTGGAGTAGGTAAAGGGGCATTACCGGACTTGAAACTCATATCAGAACAGTAACTTTTTTTTTTTGAAATAAGGAGCATTCCTTTGGGTAAATACTAAAGACAGTCAGGGATACAATTTAAACTTCTATAAGTACACATTCAAAAGATGCCATTTTCGCATGGCTTATATACATTAACCAAAATATCCTCCCACTACTAGTCTATTCTATACATGCCATAAGATAATCCAAAACATAGCAGTACCAAATAGTGGATAGTGATAGTGTGACTAGTTGCTGACGATCCCCGAGCCTGTAGCTTCGAAATGAGATCTATAAAACAGAGGAAACAAAGTAAACAGAGTAAGCATTACAATGCTTAGTAAGTTTTAAGTAGTGTCAACAGATAACAATCAAATTATAACATAGTTGTTCGTATTTTTATTTCACTCTTCCTTCGGGCATACCATCCCTTTTTCCGAATATGCACATCTCATCATATACAATAGGCAGATAAACTTTCACATAAAAGTGAGCTCATGTGACATAGATATATTGTATAATTTCACATAACCTCTCACACTGATCCGATGTCACATAAACATAGGAATAGTCTCATAGATTGTTCACGTATGCATCACATGACTACCTTATGATTTAGTTCAAATCAAGCTCACATATAAACTTGGAGTACATATCTGTTTAACCTTTCGCATTGAATATATTTATAAGCAATTCTTATTACGAAGTCTTATAGCTTTAACCTCTACTCAGATTATCGGCGAAACCTTTAGCTCAGATGAAATCTCCACACGAAGTTATCGGGTCTTACCCGGACAAAATCTCCACACGTAGTCATCGGGTCTTACCCGGACAAAATCTCCACACGAAGTTATCGGGTCTTAACCCAGACATAGTCACCACATATGGTCATCTGGTCTTTAATCCCAGGTTTACATCATAGAGTTTCATGCATATTTATTCACATGTTACAACATTCACATCGACTATCATATTTGTAATTCATTTACCTTATCAAATATCTAATACAACACACCCTCCACCGTTTGTCATTTGGCCACAATATATATATATACACATCTCATACATATCTCACATTAGCCATTTGGCTTTACCACATATCCATCTCATACACGTTTCGCACTAGCCATTCGGCTTTACCTCATATCTATCTCATACACATTTCGCATTAGCCATTCGGCCTTACCACATATATACATGTTCACATCCATCACATTGGCCATTCGGCCTTATCTCATATATGCATGTTCACATTCATCACATTGGCCATTCAGCCTTATCACACATACGCATGTTCACATTCATCACATTGGCCATTCAGCCTTATCACACATACGCATGTTCACATTCATCACATTGGCCATTCGGCCTTATCACACATACGCATGTTCACATTCATCACATTGGCCATTCGGCCTTATCACACATACGCATGTTCACATTCATCACATTGGCCATTCGGCCTTATCACACATACGCATGTTCACATTCATCACATTGACCATTCGGCCTTATCACACATACGCATGTTCACATTCATCACATTGGCCATTCGGCCTTATCTCACATACGCATGTTCACATTCATCACATTGGCCATTCGGCCTTATCACGCATATATATACAGGTTCACATTCATCACATTTGCCATTCGGCCTTATCTCATATATACACATTCACATTCATCACATAAAATCCTAAATCAAAATATAAATTTTCATGTATTCACATCACAATTATCCAAATATACTTCACATACCACATATACTTTCATGTATACACTTTGTCTTGACTGAATCTACATCTATCATTTTCCGATGAGTAATTCAATTTCAAGCCATACTATCATTTAATATTCGAATACTTATAAACTTACAATTTCACAAATTTTAATATCAAAGATCCATCTAACACTCATATATCATTTTATAACATCACAATTTAGAATTCACGTATGAGTTTAATCAATAGCTTATGAGCAACTAAAACAAGTTTTATCCATGTTTACAACATGACCACAATTTCTCTACAAGCTGTTTTCCTGAGCAACGGTCGTTAAATTATTTGTAACTAGGGCTATGAAATTCCAAATTATGTGCCGTTAATTTTCCCTGAAAATAGACTCGTATATCCTCTATCCACCAAATTTTTAGAATTTTTGGTTTGGCCAATCAATACCAGATTTTTCTTAAAGTTTCTCCTATTTTACTGCTTGACTACTCTGACTACTCTTCACTAAGAATTTAATTTCTCATTGTACAGAATTCAAAATATGTTTTCTTTTATTTTTTTGAAACTAGACTCATGAAGGAGTCTAAGCATAAAATTTTATCTTATAATCATTTTTGTACGATTTATAATGATTTTCCAAATACTGAACAGAGGATTTCGGAGCAATTCTGACTCTGTCTCACCCAACTTTGAAAATCTCATTATCGGCAACCCCTTTACTTACACGATTTCTTTTATACGAAACTAGACGCGTCAAGCTTTAATTACATAATTTATCCAGCTTTCAACTCAACTCCCACAATTTATGGTAATTTTTCCAAAACACGCTACTGCTGCCGTCCTTAGCAGATTTATACAATTTACTCCGTAAAGTTCTCATTCACATATTTAAAACATAATATCATATATGCCGTCATTTAAAAAGGTCATTGACCTTAACGTATATACATAATTCATATTTATCCCGTTTTAAAACTTAAACTTACAAAGGAATCAAACTCAATTACTTAAGAACTTACCTCGGAAGTTGTCGAACGATTACAGATCGACTATTTGGTTAGGTAGCTTTCTCTCTTATCCGAATTAGACTCCCTCAGCTCTTGAGCTTGAATAAACAAATTTAATCTATTACAAACCAATTATACAAACTCATGGCCGAATACAACAAGAGGACTAACTAGATTCTACTAGCCACTCATTGCTCTATTATTAACCTTACTTAATTATAAACACATTCGGCAACTACCTCAACCTCATTTAATACAATTTACACCGAATTTCTCATGTAAAAAGTACCATTGCCGAATATCATTTAGTTCACCTTAATCCATCTCATGATCAAATGCCTTTAAGCTTAATATCATGGTATCGTAACTCAACATTTATCAATATGTCATTAACAAAATATGCTCATATCAAATTTACTCCCAATTACATCTCAAAATTCAACAAGCTTATAACTCATTAATAATTAAATTCCATTTCAAAGTATCAAAACATTATCAATTGTATACTCATCCTAAATGACCGAATGCACATTAACTAAGCACTTAACAATTTTCTTTAGCCATTGAACTCATTCGGCAATGATAAGGATAAATTTAACAAACCTTAAATTTAACTTATAATTGTACATATCTCATTCAAAACACCCACACCAATTTATTATCCAATCAACCATATCCGAAAACCTATCATACAATTAAAACCCTTGTTCAAATTATTACTCACTATAATACCATGGCCGAATCCCTCAATTAGCTAACATAGCCTCTTGTTTTCAATCTAAACACGTATATACAACCTAAACCCCTCTTTTAACACATAATTCACTATCTTGGAACTCATTTCTTAACTAATTTAACTTAGTCCAATAGCCAAATGCTATTTGAGCATTAAGCTCATGTTCTTTTCATTGTTAAGCAAGTATTATAACTCAACTAACTTCATTAGCCGACTACTCAAGCTCATTTGAGCCACATATAGTAATTTAGTTTGTTTATACTCAATTAGAAACACTTCTCCTCACAAATTATCAAAACATACACAATGTAACCCATTGAGCTCATGATCGAATGCTTCATGCATTCCAAACACAAAATCACATACATGGGTCATTTTAGGAGCTTTAAAACCAATTTAAATTTCTCAAAATCCAAAGAAAAACATGTGAAATCATACCTTAATTCCCAATACAAGATGGCTGAATGCCTTAGGTGTTCTTCCTTCCATTTTTCTTTTTCCTTTCCTTATGGTTTCGGCAAGATGAAAAAAAAAGATGATGGGACTTTGTTTTTTTTATCACCACCACTACTATAAATTTATTATTATACATAATTCCCACCAATTAAAAATGGAGACAAGAGAACACATTGTTACATGCATGTGTTGGGCGGCCATTTACATTCAAAAATGGTCTAATTGACATGCAAAACCACTCTTTTCAATGCATGTACTATTAGACCATTGTAAGATTAACCTCTCACTTTCCAAAAATGTTTCATATAAGTCCATTTTAAATAAATTCACATAAAAATGATCAAATTAATGCATGAAACTTTCAGACATGCATTTACTCACATCATAAACACAGAATATAACTTTTAATTATTTACAAGACTCGGTTTCGTGGTCCCGAAACCACTTTCCGACTAGGGTCAATTTAGGGTTCTCACAATGGAAGAAAATATTAAGGTTTGGGAGGAAAGGCAAGTTAAGTCCGCGGTTCATTGGGCCTTATTGGATTCTTAAGCGAGTGGGTCCAGTGGCTTATCAGTTGGAGCTACCTCCAGAGTTGGATAGGATTCATGATGTCTTTCACGTCTCCATGTTAAGGCAGTATCGTTCTGACCCTAGTCATGTTGTGCCGGTTGCAAAGATCGAGGTCCAAACAGACTTGACTTTTGAGGAGGAGCCTGTGCAGATTTTGGATCGAGATGTTAAGATTTTGAGGAGGAAATCAGTTCCACTAGTAAAGGTGCTGTGGCGTAATCATGGCAGAGAGGAAGCTACTTGGGAGCCAGAAGTGGCGATGCATCAACAATATCCTCATCTGTTTGATTCAGGTAAAATTTCGAGGACGAAATTTCTTTAAGGAGGGTAGAGTTGTAACGCCCCAATTTTCAGGTTTTCTGTGTTTCTGTGATTTTTTAAAATTTTTGTGTGTTCTGGTTGGTTAAAATATATATTTTAGTAGGTTAGTGGGCCTTTGGAAGGCTTAAAATTAAGTTAAATCCGTGGTAGTCTTCAAAATTTTAATTTTATGAACAGGTGATGCAATTGGCGTTTGGGCTTTTAAGAGTAAAGGGGTAAAAGATGACACAAAAAGGAGTGTGGTGTAGTTGCAAGGTGGCGCCACTTAGGGGACAAGGAAGTGATGCCATATAGGAAGCAAGGGGTCCAAGGTTCAAGTCTTGGCTCTTGCAATATATTTTGGTTTTTCTTTTCAATAAATCTGGAAGCAAGTAGGTGCGCTTTAAAGTTTAATGTGTTGGATTTATGACACAAATGAGTTGATGGCCTAGTGGTGGTGGCGTGAGTTGGCATGTGAGAGGAGTTTGGTTCGAATCCCTTGGCACGCAAAGGTTGATTATTTTGCTATGTTGGGACGGCAAGAGTTGGTGTTGGTTTTAAACTCTGGTGATGGAGGGATCCCACATCGGGAAGCTAACATAAGAGTAGATGGAGAGCTGGCTTTAAATAGAGCAAACCATGAGGAGACTAGGCATACCCTTCTTGGTTGATCCCTTTCTCTTTGTGACGTGCTCGTTTGGGTTGGGCGTCAGCTAAGAGTGTTTGGAGCGCTGATTAACTGCAGTCTCCTAATAGGTGTGTATTTCTTATTACTCTAGCTGTAGGACGGCTATTTCGGGCCGCGATGGGCTGAAATGGGTCATGTGGTCCCAATAGGTTCGTAGGCCCAAGTGGATAAGTTGTAGAATTACTAAAATACCCCTGTAGGGTAGGACTACCGATTTACCCCTGGAGGATAAAATGACTATTTTGCCCCTCGTGCGTAAATGACTAACTTGTGTGATGATTGGGTTAGTTGACGTGGATTTATGTTAGTTATCGTTAATTTGTAAGTATAATGTGTTAGTGATCGATTGTAGGATTATCGCGTGGGAGATATCGTCATCAATCGTCATCAACCAGGTGTGTAAACGACACCCTCCCTTAGACTGAATCGGTAAAAGCCGAAATACCGAAACGTTGGTATTTTGTGAACTCACGAGTGTGCAAGCGCTCGTGAGATAGTTGTTAATGAATATGGTGCATTTGGATGATTAGAGTGCAGAGTGTGCATTTTCATACACAACAGTATTTTTGGGCTTAATGGGCCGAAAACGGGCCAATGGGCCAACGGGTCCACTTGGGTAAAAAGACGAGGTAAGTACTTCTGATTACTTGGTAAATGTTAGAATGAGCATGAAACCTTAGCAATAGGTAATAATTACTGAAATACCCTTATGCATGTAAATTTACGATTTTACCCCTAGGGTTATTTTTTTTGAAAATCATGATGTTCTGTTTCTGTATACGTATGCCATGACATATTATTTCTATTGCATGGGACATGGGTTTATATTGATGGAGGAAGCGTTCTGGCAGCCTCGCTGCAATCTGGTGGCTGCGCCACATATATATATATATCTATTCTGGTGGCCTAGCCACAATATCTGTATCTGGTGACTTCGTCACAATATCTGGTAGCCTCGCTGCAATTTCTGTGGTGTGTAGTGGTTGGGTGGGTCGAGTAGTCTCCCCACATGGTGTAAGGCTGGTACGGGGGTGTTATGGATGGCTCTGGGTTGGGATTTCTGCATTCATGATATATTTGTTCTGTATCTGCTATGGGCCTATGGGTTTCATTCTGATTTCTTTACTGGGACAAGGCCCAGATAAGTTTGACTCTGAGGTTTGATCTGTTTTGGGCTATGGTTGGGTTATTTTACACACTGAGTTTACCAAACTCACCCTTTATTTTCATCTCTGCAGGAAATCCCCAACCATAGTAGGCTTGGAGCTGTGAGGGATTCGGAGTGGCCACATCATCTGCAATGTTGGTTTTTCTAAGTTAGTTTATTTTTATTATTTTATATTCTGATTTAACTTTGGGTTTTAAGTTGTAATAAGGCAACTATTTAAATTTCTTTTTCCGCTATGGTTTTATTTTCTGATTATATTTATACTATGTCGAAACTGCTAGTGTTAGGCTGCACGAGTTTTCAAAATTAATGAACGTTTTCCAAGACTCAACAAGCACAACAAATGGATAGCCTAAAGATTGATAAACCGGCCTTTCATTCAACCGCTGTTTTTACAAAGACCACCCCAATCACTTAAACCAACGAATGCATACTAATTCGTAAGTCCATGTGACACGTCAGATCTGACCATAACGTCTGGGCCTGGTTTGGGGTGTTACACTATTTCTAAGATTACATGCAACTCCACTCAATTATCTTAGATCTACTCTTAAACAGGGCCTTTTTCTCCACTAAATTAAGCACATTAAACATGAATTAATGTCCTAAAAATATTAAAAAAGAATTAAGCATACATAATTGAGAACAAGAATCAAGTATTTATCACGTAAAATCAGATATTAAATAAAAAGATTCATCATAGGTTTCATCTTCCCTAGGTATCTAGGGAGTTTAGTTCATAATCCTGAATAGAAACATCTCAAAGTCAGAATAACCATAGGACATAAAGAAACTCAATAAAACTTAAAAAAAATAAAAGGAGATCTTCGATCTTGATGGAGATCCACTTTCGAGTTGATTCCGATGGTGTTCTTTGAGTGTTTTCTTTGATCTTCTCTGATTGATCTCTTAGGTCTTCTTCTAATTGGTATTTATAGACTTTAGAATGCTCAGAAAACCTAAAAATTGAGTTTTTCCACATATTTGTAAAGCAGGGTGCGAAATCAACATGGGCTGGCACATGGGCGTGTGGCCATCCCGCGTGGCTCACACGGGCGTGTGCCCAGCCTGTGTGGAAATGCTTAGGCCATGTGGATCTTGAAAATAACTCTATTTGTCTGATTTTGGGTTGTTTTTGCTACTTTTTCTCCCAAATTCTCTCCTAAGTATAAAAACATGAATGTAAAGGATTAGGAGCATCAAATTCACTAATTTGCATAATTAATCATCGAAAAACGCATTAAGAATGTGATCAAAATATGTTACTTTTATAGCTTATCAAATATCCCCACACTTAAGCGTTTGCTTGTCCTCAAGCAAAATCCTCAACTTACATTAAAATTAATCTTTCTCAACTTGTAATTCCCATCAATAATGTCTCAAAATAATTCATAAATAATTATGCATTGGCAATTCAACTAAAAGAGTACTAAAGTCTCAAACAATCCAAGCTAACATTTTTAAAGACAAAAACATAGGTGTCTCCCTTTGTCTAAGTAATTACCTTTAATTCGAAATCGTCAAGAATCAACATCCTCACTAAAGATTCACTCAAATCACTCAAAGTGTTTAAGGTTCAAGAATAAGTACTCAATAGTCAAACAGGAAAAGTCATTATCATAGCTTGCATGAAAATTAAATCTCCACCACTATAAAATGATATGATACACAAATCAAATGGTCTTTGAAAGGTTATAATGGGGCTTAGGTTAAGGGTATGGATAAAGGCCAAAAAAAGTTTGTTATAATTGAGATCGAATTGATAAATTACCAAACTAGAAAAAAATGCTAAATTAAAAACAAATGCAGAAATCAAGAACTATTAAAGAATAAAAACGAGATTCTTCTCAAAATATGAATTTAACTGTTCAAGCTCAATCAACATAGAACTAATTAATAATAAATATATATTTTTTTCAATTTTCTTTTTTTTTCAATTTTCTTTTTTTTGTACAAGAACAATAAGAAATAATTCAGCAGATCAAGTAGAAGAGCATAGCTAGGCAATTAACCAAACCAAATCTCGACAAAAAGAAAGTCAATAAAACAGGAAAAAGTCTCAATGAAAAAATGAATGAGTTATGGGTTAACATTAATGGGTAAATAAAGAAATGGTGTGTTAGGTTCAACGGGGTTCACTAAGGTTTATTATGTAGGTAAGCTTTTTATGGGATAAGTGGGTTAAAACCTAAGTGCCTTTATCATCTCAGTATATCAAATCAAAAAGTGTGGTCTCGACATGTATAATCGAAGCAAGTTCTAGAATAAGAAATCAAATTGTCATACTCAAAACCAATAATAAAATGAGCAAGAAATATGTATGCTCTAAAGGCTCAAAATCTCATAAAAAATCATGGTTTTTGATGTCAAACTTGCAAATCTTAAACTTCAAGATAATACTTCAATTTAGGGAAACAACCTAAAATTTTTAATTTCTGAAAAATAACTTATCATGCTTGATTCTCTTGTGTCTTCAAATTTAAATCAACCAATACACAACTATTGACAAATTAATCTAAAACAGATTAACAAAAATTCCAAATCGACAAAAAATCATTTTAATAGAAGTATGAGAAAATGACTTAAATACAAGACATAATTTAGGGATTTTCTAATAATTATATAAATAACCTCCCCACACTTGAGATGCAAATTGTCCTCAGTGTGCAAACAGATATAATCACAATATAAACAAAGTATCTTAAGAGAGGAAGAAAATTAAACTGCCCTGAATATTGGATGAAATTGTCAGAATGGTGAAAAGCGGAATTGTAGACAAATCTAGATGTAGTGCATGATTCCGAGCAAACTAATAAGAAAATAAACACAAATAATGAAGAATATTAAGAGGTTACTAACTTGATTAGGAACAACCATAAAGATAAAAATATAGTTCAAAAGATAAAAAAAATGAAATAAGTCTACGAAAATAACAATAAAAACAACTAAAAATAAAAAGAAAAAGAAAAAGAAAAAGAAAAAGAAAAAGAAAAAGAAAAAGAAAAAGAAAAAGAAAAAGAAAAAGAAAACAAATTAACTTAATGGTCCTCATCATCAGAAGCGTCGGTGTTGTGAGTCATCGGCACTGAAGAGGAGATATGGAGATGCTGACAGATCTATTGCAATGTTGTATCAATATTGTTGAACCTCTAAAAGCAGTGTTGCTCGAAGTGAGTGAACTTGTAACAACCTATTTTTCAATGAAATCGGAACAGTGGTTTCGGGACCACAAATTCGACCCAAAAAATAAGGTTTATTTTTATTTTATTATACGATCCGTAATATGATAGACATGTCATGTGAAAATTTTGATACAAAAATTTTATCGATTAAGTGTTTAAATACGAGAAGGACTAAATCGCATAAAAATGTGAAAGTTGAATTCTAGTAGCTATAAGGGTTAAATAACTATGGAATTCAAATCTAGAGGTCCTTATATGGTAATTTGACTATTAAAGTAAAGTATGTAAATTCTTGGTGACTCATCCATGGAAATATAGAAAAAGGGCAAGGACTAAATTAGAAATTGAAAAACACTTAATTAATTAAAAGATAAAAAAAATATCATCTTATTTTCTCATCATATTCATCCTAAAAATACATGGAAACCTTAAGAGAGAGAGAGAAGAAACTTTTAAGGCCTAATTGGGTAAGTTTTCTTGTCCCGTTTTTAGTGATTTTAATATTTTTGAAACCGGGATAGCTTAATCTCTCTATTTAAGGGATTAATTTGAAAAGTTATCAAAGTATGGAAAATGCGTTAAGGATGTATATGCTAAAAATTAGAAATTTAAGGTAGAAAATGAAGGTTGTTGATAGATAAACAACTTTTACAAAGTGATTTTTGATGGAAACATGATTTAGGGAAGGAAAATTCTAAATTTTTGGGCAAAATGGTAATTTTGCCTAGGATGTAAATTGAGTCCATTTAAATATGAAATGTGTGAAATTGATGGTTATATTCATTTATATAGATCCGGACAACACTAATTCGAGGTTAGATCGAGGAAAAGAAAAGGCTTCGGATTAGTAGATTTCTAATGCGAACAAGTGTCGAGGTAAGTTCGTGTAACCTAATTGAGCATTTACATATGTTTAAATTGAATTTTGTGATTGTATGAAATGTTATTATCTTTTAATATGAATTATTTGATTTTTATAAAGAAAAATTGAATGCATGCTTGAAATGGTGAAAAAAGCGTTAAGTCCCAATTGGATGTTAGATTTCGATGATTATATGGGCTTTCCATAAATAAGGTCCTGCATTTGTTGCAAACGGGATTTAGCTCAGACGAGTAATCCTCTTGACCTTGTTATATAAAGGATTTAGCTTGGACAAGTAATCCTAATATAATTCTTCTCGAGTATACGTTACGATTAGGGTTTAGCCTGGACTGGTAATCCTAATTAAGCTCTTTGAGCATACGTTATATAAAGGATTTAGCCTGGACTGGTAGTCCTGTTATACGATATGTGACTCGAGAGTGTGTTCCTTGGTTAAGTGCCCTAAGGGGTACCCTTGAATAAGAATTGACGGATTATTGAATCGTACACCCCGAGTGTATCACTTGAGTATTCATTGGAATTTCAATGATTCAACAGACATAAAACTCTTGACATGGCATGAGAATTATGAGATGAAATGATAATGTCTTGAAAGAGTAATGCTTAATGAGCTCATCTATTCTTACTTGATTTATATGTAAACTTTGTGACTAACATGTTTGATTGGATGCATGTGTTTAGGCAATTTAGTCAAATGGATGAAAAACTTGTTATTGTATGCTTAGATTTAACAAATGGGATTGGTAAGTGTAGTTTCTGTTATACGAACTTACTAAGCATGTAATGCTTACTCGATTTATTTTTCCCCTATTTATAGTGCTCGAAAGCTTGCGAAGGTTGGAGATCACTGGAGCATTGTCACACTATCAACTAGTCATTTTGGGTATACTTAGTAAAATCATTTTGGTATAATGGCATGTATAGGACAACTTGACCATTAGTAGTTTGATAATGATGTTTTGTAACCTAGCCATTGGAATGGCTAGTAATGGCTTATTTTGGTATGATTAAGTAGGTTATTATGATATATATTAATATGTGTTATGTTAAGTACATGTGATCAAATGATGTTAATGCCTAGTTAATCCAAGGTAAGATTGTAAACATGTATGCATACGATGACATGCCACATTGAATGATGGAAATCTCTTAATTTGAATGCTTGAAATGGTTGGAATGTGTTTGGTATGTTTTGGTGCAGGAAAATGGTGAGTTTTAAATGACAAATGAGGGTAGGAAATGACCTTATTTTGTCCACATGGGAAGACACACGGGAGTGTGTCTTGCTTTGTGTGACACGGCTTATCCCATGGGCATGTGGTCCAGTCGTATGTTCCTTGCATCTTAAAAATGAGAAATAGAATGCTCAAAATTGGTCACATGGGTAGAGACACGAGCGTGTGTCTCAGCCGTGTGGTTGACATGGCCTTGGACACAAGCGTGTTACACGGTCGTGTGAAAACAGTACCTAAATTTCAAAAATTAAATTCGCCACATGTTCTAGCACATAGGCGTGTGACTTCAATTTCTTCATGCCTTAAAAGTTAGAAAGTTACACGGGTTAGGGAAACAGACGTGTGTAGTACACGGCCTGACCACACGGGCGTGTCCCTAGACCACATGGGCGTGTGAGCCCTGCTACTTTGGAGAATTTTTGAAATGTCATGAAAAATTTTATGAGTTTCCAATTAAGTTTCAACTCGGTTGTTGTTGGAAGCCCAGAGGGGGTTGTGCTCTCTAATTTCCTTGACCACCTAAGAGAAATTGGGATGCTTCCTCCAACCTGCATTATAGTGGTTACTCTAAGGGTTATTTTGAGGCCTAGAATTATTACCCAAATAATTAACTTGCTCATTCTCTGTGCTAGGAGCGAAGGGAAAACATTCTTGATGGCTTAGTCCACCTCTATTTGTATCGCATTGCATCACTGGATGTACCTTCGTATAAACATATAAACTATTAATTTTCTTATTTAATAGTTCTACCTGATTTGATAACATGGTGACCGCATCTAAGTTAAAAAAAAGGTTGCTTTCATTGGCTTCGTCCTCATGACTTCCACTGATAATTATTCAGTGCCATCTTCTCTATAAATTCATAAGTTGCTTCAGGTATTTTATTATTCAGAGTTCCACCGGCTGGTGCATCAATTAACTGCCTCGTTGAAGGGTTCAAACCATTGTAGAAGGTTTGAACTTGTAGCCATAGAGGTAACCCATGGTAGGGCACCTTCTCAATAAATCCTTATAACTCTTCAATGCATCATATAACGTCTTTAAATAGATCTGTACAAAGAAAGAGATGTTGTTCCTCAACTTGGCCGTCTTAGCCGATGGGAAGTACTTCAGAAGAAACTTTTCGGTCATTAAGCCCATATGGTGATATAACCTCGTGGTAAAGAATTCAACCACTGTTTACCTTTGTTCTTTAATGAGAAAGGGAATAACCGTAGGTGAATGGTGTCATCAGTGATGCCATTTACCTTGAAAGTATCGCAGATTTCTAGAAAATTAGCCAAATGAGTATTTGGATGTTCGTCTTGCAAACCATCAAATTGAACAAATTGTTGTATCATCTAAATAGTGTTCAGCTTTAGTTTGAAATTATTTGCAGCAATGGTGGGCCGCACAATACTCGATTCAGCACCAGTTAGAGTGGGCTTGGCATAATCATACATAGTATGAGGAATAGGATATGGATTTGCAGGATTTACAACAACTTCAAGAGGTAGATGATTATTCTAATTATCACCCACCTCATCAGTGATAATAATGTCCTCTTTTTCGTCCACTATATTCTGTCGACTTTGCTTTGCTTCTCTACAGTTTCTACGAATAGTACTTTCAATTTCACTGTCAAATAACAATGGTCCCGAAGAGTTTCTTCTTTTCATAAACTAAAATAACATGCCATAAAAAATAAAAGAAAAATTAAAAATTAAAAATTAAACTAAAAACAAAAATAAAATGCAATAAAAGTAAACGTTTAAATTAATAAAAATCAAGTGTTCCTAATATTTTAGTCCCTGGTAATGGCGCCAAAAACTTAATAGTCACTAAACTAACTATAAATATGACAAAGGCATGCGCACCTATTGAACAATAGTATAGCTATGGTGAGTAGGGAGTATTGTATCCATGAGGACTAAAAGTACTAGTAATTATCTTATTCTTATTATCTAGTCAACAAATTGGGGTGATGTATTTTAATCTAAAATTAATAAACTAATTTATCTAAGAACACAACAAATAATAAATCAAGGAAATAATTGAACAATAACTAATAAGATAGACAATACCTAGGAAATAATCCACCTAGACTTCACCTATTATTATGAATATGAATTAAATGATTTATTCACTTATGTCTTGATTCGTAAAAGTCCCTAAATTATGTTAATATCTCTTTCGAGAGTAAGTACAACTAACTCTAGGTTGATTATTTGAAATCTCTCTCTAATTAAAACCCCTATCGTTGTATTAACTTGATCTACGGATTCCCCTATTAGATTTGACTCTAATTTGGTAGATTTATGTCATCCTATTTCGAAGATTGCATGCAACTCCGTTCAATTATGCAAGATCTACTCTTAAACAGGGCCTTTTGCTCCACTGAATTAAGTACATTAAACATGAATTAATATCTTGGAAATATTAAAACAAGAATTAAGCATACATAATTGAAAACAAGAATCACATATTTATCACGTGAAAACATATATTAAATAAAATGATTCATCATAGGTTTCATCTTCCCTAGGTATCTAAGGAATTTAGTTCGTAATCCTGAATAGAAACATCTCAAAGTTAGAATAACCACAGGACATAAAGAAACTCAATAAAACTTTGAAATAAATTAAAAAGAGATCTTCGATCTTGATGAAGATTAGCCTCTGAGTTGATTCCGATGGTGTTCCTCGAGTGTTTTCTTTGATCTTCTCTGATTGCTCCCTTAGATCTTCTTCTAATTGGTATTTATAAACTTTAGAATGCTCAAAAAGCCTAAAAATTGGGTTTTTCCATGTATTTGGGAAGAAGGTGCGAAATTGACACGGGCTGGCTATAACAGCCCGGTTTAGACCTTAGTCAGGATAGTGATTTCAGGACCACAAATCTGAGTCAAAAAATATTTAAATATTATTTTTTGTGCTTATAATATGTGAATTAATATGTGTGAAAGTTTCGTATAAAAATTTGATTGTTTGTGTGCTTAATTGGAAAAAGGACCTAATTGCAGAAAATGCAAAAGATGTGTTCTATTTGTTAAAGTGCCGAATTGATGTGTCTCTTTAAATGTGAGGTCCTTATGTTGTAAATGGACCATTGAATATGATAATGGACATTTATGGACATCCATTATAAGTTTTTAAAGGTTATTCATTAAGGGTAAAATTGGAAATTGATTAATATGTTATTATTAATTAAAATAAAAGAAATGAAAGTCATTATTCATCATCTTCTCACCAAAAAATTAGAAAAGAAAAAGGGTTCTTGAGCTTTGAATATTCTGCCATGGTCCAAGCTCGATTCAAGGTTCGTTTTTGTTCGGTTTTTGATAATTTCTATGTTTTTGTGATTGTTGCTTTGTGTTCTATTAAGCCCATGCTTAAATTTTAGAATTTGATGATGATTTTGAATTATTCCATTGATGCTTTTGTGAGCTTTGTGATGATAGTTGATGAAAAATGAAAGATTTATGTTGGGTTAATATGATTTGTGTTGGGATTTTTGATGAATTTAAGTATTTTGGGCTAATTTGTGAAAATGAGAAATTGAGGGGCTAAAATGTGAAATAAATGAAATATGTGGGCTTATATGAACTACATGAATATTCGACTAAGTATGTGTATAAGGAAATCATGTGTATTTTGTGATTTTATGAAATAGAGACTAAAGTGTCAAATGTGAAAATGTTAGGGCTAATTTGTAAAATGCCCTAAATATGTGTACATGGATTGAATTGAATGAATTTTTGAATAAAAGAGTTAAATTTGAATTTATATAGATCAAGAACCAAAGAAAATGGAATTAGATCGGGGAAAATCGAAAGTCGTTGATTAGCCGATTTCATCCATTCGAATAAGTACGAGGTAAGTCTATATACAAATAAATGTGTTTGAATTGATTTATTTATGTTTATATGATATTGAATTGTGATGAATGGTTATAGAAGTTGAATATGTGAAATTGAAAAAGTTTCGATAATGTGACGACGTCCGAAAGCCCTGTACGAACCATGTAACACCCCAAACCCAGCCTAGACGTTATGACCAAATTTGTAATGTCACATTGGAGTGAGTTTTGAAAAGCGTAGTTCTATTTGTGTTAAAACCTCGTTTGTGATCTTATCAGAAGCTAGCTAAATTTGTTCATTTGTTAAGTTACGGGTTTGTCTAGCAAAACATGCTTCATACTAAATCGTGATTACACTTTAAAGCATTGTTCATTACGGAAGCTTTTAAAACAAGTTACGTAGTATGGTAGTTGAAAATCATTTACCTTTTGAAAACCCGAGTCCTACTGTTAACATATTTAAGTTAATTTAAAAAAATCCCCAAATAAAAATAAAAACTTAAAACAACCTTATTACATAAAATGTACCCAAATTAAACTACCCCTTACTAGAAATAAAAAATGTTAAACATAAACAGTAGCGTGGCCATCTCTGAGTCCCTCGTAGCATTGAATCAACTAAGCATTACCTGTGCAGATAAGCAAAAGAGTGAGTTTATGAAAACTCAGCGTGTAATCCCTATTTATCAAACAGTAAATCATGCGGTGTAAACAATCTGAGCCTAGGCCCTTATCAGTAGCAATATCAATGTGGGCCTTAGCCCATTATGGTATCAGTATCAGTGTGGCCTTAGCCCAATTTAGTACAGTATCAGAGATGCAAACAGAGGTCCTACCCATCCATCTGCTACACTTCATGTGGGGATAAAATCGACCCACCCATCCCTACATTCTAGAATATAGCACCGGTTGCGGTACTAAACAGTATATGCAGCAGAGCTGCCAGTATAGTACACTTCCTCCAAATATATCAAACCCACCCCCATGTAACATGGCATGTCATAATATATTCGTGTATGCAAAATGTCATGCTCGAATACAATCAAATATAGCATAGGGGTATATCAGTCATTTCACCTCTAGGAGTATAACAGTCATTTCATTAGTATGGGGTCTAAGTGTACTTACGACCCCATCAGTAGGCCCATAGTCATCTTAGGCGACCCATACGACCTTAATAGTCAAACGGTGAAAAATGGGCCCAAAGCCCATAATACAGCCCAAGAGGGCCCACACACTCGTGTGGCTCAATAAGCCCAAATAATGGCCTTGGTCATGTAAACTACATAGCCGGTCCAATTATCTCCACAGAACAGTGTGGTTTGCCCATGCGGGGCCCACAAGCCCTTGGGCTCACACGACCCATTTCGACCGAACGCTGCCCAAAACGACCTAAACCCATGAGATCGGTCATGGTGGCCTCTACTGTCAAACAAGCGTGTTTAGGCATTCGATTTACCATACATGAGAGCGCACGCTCGTGTAGCATGGAAGAACATGCTTTTCAGCTTTTGCCGATTAACAACTTTACAGTGTGATTACACACACCTGGTTGCAAAATCGAGCGAATTAGCCCCCATGCACTCCACTAAAGCCTTGCTTAAACAAGCGTGGTTTAAGCCCACTTAGAACATTGACAAAAGTTAATATCGAACACTCAATGATTATCTTAGAATGAGAAACGAGAGGAAGATTCTGATCGTTCTTGGAATCTAAGTGAACTCCCTTACTCCACAATTAAAACAACCGAAGCCAACGCAAAAGTGATCGAGTGAAAGGGAGAGAAAGAATCGAACCTAGAGAGAGATGGGAGGGTAAACCACCAAGGCTTGAGAAAGTGGAAAAGTAAAAGAGAACGACAATGAGGACTAGGAAGAAGGTTGATGGAACAAAATAGTGTTCGACTACAAGGGAGGAATTGTTCAGCACGCAAACCCGAATGTGAGCAAGGAAAAGAATAACAGTAATGTTCAAAAGGAAAAAGATAAGGAAGAGGGAAGAATTCGACTAAGCAAAAAATGATCTAGGAGAGCAAAACCAAAATACTCGAATTGTAACAGCTTGATTTAGACCCTAATCGGAACGGTGGTTTTCGGACCACGAATCTGAGTCAGAAAACTATTTTAAAATTATTTTTTGTGTTCATTTTTTGTGAATTTATATCTGTGAAATTTTCGTGATTTAATTTTATCCTTTGGCTATCCGATTAAATGAAAGGACTTAATCGTATAAATTGAAAATTAGCTAGTTTTAATTGTAAGGATTGAATTGGTAATGGCTTCTTAGATGGAAGCATTCATGATGCAAAAAGCCCAATTTTTATATGATAGTGGGCGACATTATATAGGATAAATATGTTTTTATATTAAATATGTACATTTATGTATATATGTGTGTTATAATAATAAAATGCATATAATATGTATATAATATAAGAAATGAGTTGGAAACCATGTGCATGTGACATGGACGATTATGTCCTTGGCCTATAAGTTTTAGTTATTAATTTTTAAAGGGTAATTTAGAAAACTAGCTTATAAATTATATAATATGTGATAAAACATAAAAGAAAACAAAAAGTGTTCATAAATGTTTTCACATTGTCGAAACTAAAAAGAAAGAAAAAGAAGAAGCAAGCTAGGGTTCGGTTGATTTTTAAGCTCAATCAAGGTAAGAGTTCGGCTCAGTTTTTGCTAATTCTTTTATGTTTTTGAGGTCGTTGCTTCGAATACTACAAAACCCATGCTTGAATTTTGAATTTTGATGAATATTTTGAGTTATGCCATTGGTGAGGGCTCGTGATTTTTGTTATTGATGATGAATTATGAAAGGTAGGTGTTGGGTTAACATATTTTGTATTGGAGTTTTTGATGATTTTAAGTAATCAGAACTTAATTGCAAAAATTATAAATTGAGGGACTAAAATGTGAAATAAATGAAATTTATGGACTTGTGTGAGCTTAATGAAGATTCGGCTTAAGCATAGTAAAGTCAAATTTTGAATATTTTGTATTTTGTGCAAATTAGACTAAATTGTAAAAAGTGTAAATGTCAGGGGTAAAATCATAATTTGCCTATTTATGTGTTTTTGGGCTAAATTGAATGAAAATATGTTTGAATGAGCTTAATTTGAATGTGTTTAGATCAAGAACCAAAGAAATCAGATTTGGATCAGGGAAAAATGAAAGTGGCCGACTAGCCGTCCTGTTCCGTCTTTATATTGTCCGAGGTAAGTTATGAGCATAATTGGGTTGTTTTATATAATTAAATATGGGATTTATATGCTGATTTTGTAATGTGTAAAAACCTACGTATATAATTCATTGTGAGAAATATGGCACTAAGTGTGCGAGGGATTAAGTGACGGCACTGAGTGTGCGATACGTCACAAGATTTTAGCACTAAGTGTGCGAGATGTTAATGTAACGGCACTAAGTGTGCGATACGTTACAAAGATTTAGCATTGAGTGTGCGATTTGGCTGATCCCTTAAAAGAACCAAATTGTAATTGCGAAATCGAATTAAACGGTCAGACATGAATTATCTTGATATTTACTTGAGTAAAGGTAAGTGAAATCCTTGAATATTTGTGAAGAATCGTATGCAAACCAAATGAAATTGTAATGCTGGTTAATTAAGTATACATGTGAGTTGGTCCATTCGGCCAGGTAACGATATATATGTATGATATTATTCTATGATGTTTTAATGTGCGGATAGGAGTAGATGGATGTACAGCTAATTATGAGTACTTGAATTAAGAATAGATGAAGATTATGTATAGAAAATGATTGATAAAGTGAAGTATGAAATTTATGTTGGTATTAAAAGCTTGGATGCTGCTGGCGGTTAATGTTTAGATGCAAATATAGGTACAGTGAAATGAGATCTATAAGTATGTTTATATATGAGGCTATCTTCGGCCATGAATATGATAATGATATATATAAGTGAAAGGTATATATATAATACTAGTAACTTGTGTATTCGGTCAAGGGAAAGTTGATAAATAGTCACAAGTTTATAATCACTTTTAATAGGTTTAATTAATTATTTGAGTAAAATATTGTATTACGAATTTTCCTATTGATGATTAAATGTGATTGAGTTGAATATTTGCTTATGTCTTACTAAGCTATATTAGCTTACTCTGCGTTTTCATATTTATTCTGTTTTATAGATTTTGAATCCAAGTTATGAATCTGGGAATCATTAGAGGAGCTTATCATGCTATCGACTGTCTTCGGTATTTTATAAATTGTGTTTTGGAACTATGGCATGTATAGGTTGGAAAGTGTTTTTGAAATAACGAATTTAGTTATGTATTTAAAGCCATGCGAAAATTGCTGGCTTATTATGCCTAAGTTTGGTTGTACATATTCTTAATTAAAATGTTTGATGAGTTTAATTATTGGTAAGTTAATGATGGAACATTTAGATGTGTATATGAATTTAGGTAATAAGATTCGATTATGAAACCAAATAGCATAATATGTATTTGGTACAGAGTATAAATTTTGCATGCTTGATTGCTATTTAAAATTGTAACATGATTTGAATTAATGTTACTATGAGTTTGTGCAGCACTTATTATAAAGCCTATTTGGATGTGTCTAGATGTCTATATATATACAAATCAAAAGAATTATAGATGTTATGTTGTATTTGGTTAAGATGATTAATTATGTTGTATATGTATTAATAAAGATTAAAAAATGAGATAATGAGTATATTTGAATAAATGTGATATGAGTATTGAACATATTAAATTTTGGGTTCGGTAAGTATATTTAAACTTATGTGAATTTTGGTTGAATATAATGCATGATTTTTAATTGTAAAGTGTGTTTTGTATGGCTTTGAGGCAGACATATTAATGTGATAATATGTTTATTTGTACAATATGAATTTGGTTGATAATTTGAATTATGAATAGTATTTGTATTTCGATTAATAATATATGTTTGATATTAAATCTATTATATGTTTTATTTTTGAGAATATGACCTGTGTGAATATATTGTATCCGAAAGTAGTGGTGTGGTCAGTAGTGCCTCTAATCCCTAGTTCGGTGACGGACACGGGTTACGGGTGTTACAAGAATGGACACAAGTGATATTCGACCACCAAAAAGTAATACTCAAAAAGAAACAACAAGAGATAATCGTTCAGAAATGGAGAGCCAAAACTCAAACACTATTTCGGCACAAAAAGCAAAAGTGACCGAATTTGCACAATAGACTTCCCACTTTCGGCATGCTACTACCTCACACCTCAACCTCTCTTATTTTCTCCTAAAATATCTCCCAAAAACCCTTCTAGAATTCGGCTACATAATTCCCACTTTCCCTAGCACTCTCAACCGCCCCAAGCATAAGTATCCCACTATCATTCAATCTTTTACATGCCAAAACAGCAAAAAGAATCCCCTTTGCGTGCCATAGGATTTGAACTCAGATCTCCTTGTAGAAATAATATGCCACTATCCCCTGGACCAATAGAATTTCTATGACCAAACCTAACCGTATTTATTTAAGAACACTATTGTCAGGAGGCAGGGTTTTATTCAAGGAAAGAAAAAATTTTGTACCAGCCACGTCTTGAACTTAGGACCTCTCTAACACTCCTCAAGACACCCAACCACTGAAGCAACCATACATTTATGCAATACAACACACAAAAATAAATACCCATATTTTTTGGGCATTACAAACCATAGGAATAGTTAGGATACATATGTCATGACATAGGATTCCGATATGTGTTATCGTGGAAGACCACGTCTGGGACGTTGGCATTGATTTGAGATTTACGTGTAAGACCATGTCTAAGACATCGGCATCGTATTTGATTTCGTGTAAGACCCTGTCTGGTACTGTGGCATCGATATTAATTACATGTAAGGCCACGTTTGGGACGTTAGCATTGTACAAGCTTTTTGAGCTATCTGCGTATCCTATTTGATTCCGAACGGTTTAATGGACATTAAGAGAAATAAGTGATTGAATGAATGAATATCTGATTCAGGTACGTTGAAATGTGTTTAACATTTGTAATGTGAAGTAAGTTTATGTGCAAGTGATGACAAGTGATACAATTATAAGAAAATATGCCATATATGCAAATAAATTGGGAATATATGAAATGTATATGAACTATGAGGTTTGTGATAGTATTTGACTATAGAGTTTATGTATTTTATGATGCTTATATGCTTAAAATGATAAGTTTATTTGTATATGGCTTACTAAGCTTTTTGAAAGCTTACTTTGTGTGTGTTTGCTTTGTTTTATAGATATCGAAGCTACTGGAAGCTCAGGGATCGTCGAGGATCATCACCATACTATCAAACTCTATTTTGGTACCTTTTGAAAATGTTTATATCAAAATATGGCATGTATAGTCTAGGACTAAGGTGGTATGTTTTGTGAAGTGTATATCATGCCATGTGATATGGCTAGATTAAAGTTGTTATTTGGTTTGGTTTTTGATATATAAGTTGTGTTAAGAAATAGTATGTTTAATATGCTCATAAATGGCCTAGTGAGAAATGGTCAATTTGGTAAGTTAGTTAAGTGAATTAGTTATGGAAAATGGTGTGATTTTGATATGAGTAAGGTATGTGAATTTGGCATGTTTTGGTTTGGATGAATTTGGTTAATGATGATATGGCATGAAGGATGTTTGTTTTGTAATTGAAATTGATTGAAATTATGGTGCAATTGTGCTTTGATTTTGGACTTGTAGGAGTGACATAAAATGGGTGGCAAATTGGCCTTGCAAATGGCCTATATTTTCCCACAAGGTTGAGCACACGGGCATGTGTCTTGACCGTGTCCTTCAATGTTTCTTTTTGAAGCAAGTCAGTCTTGAGCACAACTTAGACACACGGGTGTGTCTGGTGGCCGTGTAAGGCACACAGCCTTGGCACATAGGTGTGTGTGGCCATTTCGAAGGGTACACGGGCTAGACACATGGGTGTGTGGTCAGCCGTGTGACCCAAGTCAGTTTTGACCACGGCCAAGGCACACAGGCGTGTCTCCGATTTTGTGGATAAGTCAGTATGTATGGCCTGTTTTGCCATGGCCTAGACACACAGGCGTGTCTAATACCGTGTGAGGCACACAGCCTGTTCACACGGGTGTGTGCTCTCTGTAATTTAGAAAAATTGTTAAGTTTTGAGAAATTTTCTATGAGATCAGTTTAGTACCAAACCTTCTTGAAAGTATGTTTAATGTCTCATTGACCTCCTAAATAGACTATATGCGTATGACTTGCTATGAAATGATGATATATGATTGTTGTTTGTGAATTGATCGTAAAATGTTTTGAAATGTTCATTAATGCCTCTTAACCCTAGTCTAATGACAGATACGGGTTAGGGGTGTTACACTGGCACATGGGCATGTAGCCAGCCCGTGTGGAAATGCCTAGGCCGTGTGGATTTTTAAAATAACTTTATTTGTCATATTTTGGCTCGTTTTTCACTCTTTTCGCTCCCAAATGCTCTCCTAAGTATAAAACATGAATTTAAAGGATTGGGAGCATCAAATTCACTAATTTGCATAATTAATCATCCAAAAATGCATTAAGAATAGGAGTAATATATGTTACTTTTATAGCTTATCAAAGGGGTCAGGGTGGCAATGAGCCCTCTCTACGCATGTGCATAGGTCATCCGACCTTAGAGCCAATAAACCCATCAAAATTTTGTTTTATAAATGCACGGATACTCGTAAGGACATGTCTAAATATTTGTCATCCAGAGGAATTAGACTGCCCAATTTTGCCTATTATTTTGAAATCGTTAAAAGAGATTGCCAGTTGAGTGATTCCTGCAATGGGTTCATCCTCCCATTATACTTATTGGAGACAGGCTTCCATCTCCCGTTATACTGTGAGCCTCCATTCCTGGGCATGTTTCAACATTTTTATCAATTATAGGTCATTACCTAGGGGACCTCAGTTGGGACGGTGTACTTTTGCACTTGTGAGGACCATGAGTCTATCGTTCAAAGTACCTCTTTAATTATCCACTCAGACCACCATAAGTTCATACAGACGAGAAAGAATCTTGAGGGTAGCTTTGGCTTCCCTACAAGGTGGTCTATCCCTCATAAGTCTATTTGTCTTAAACAACAGCCAATTCTCTCAAACCTCGCTAGAACGTAGTATGTCCGCTTAAGGATGGGGCATCCTCTAAGGCTGGACAAACGCCTAATAATAAGAAACGTTTCCCATTACTATTTAGAAGAGCAAAGTGACTGACATTGTATATGTTTGATAAAACAATGAATTTTTAAAAAAAATTTAAAGCCCGATTTTATTGCAAGCGTATATGTCAATTGTAATATTTATAGTTCTACAATAAAACATTGGAGAATTCCAAGGATCAAACCCAAGGGAGATGGCGATTGAGCGATAGCTAGCATACATTATAAAGTTTTGGCGGCTATTCATACGATTTTATAGTACTAAATTATATCAAGAAAAGATTGCAAGAAAATTAAATATGCTACTTTAAGGACTAAATTATAAAGAATATAAAAATAAGGGAATATCTAGTAAATAACTAATGGTGATTGGCTGATTTCGATGTGGTTCACCGATCCTCGAAAAATGGACTTAAATCGGGTAAATTACTAACTGGCTCCATTTTGTCTTCAGATCTCATTTTTACTAACTTAGACGAATTAACTCTAATTTACCTTCCGATCTTACCAATTAATCCAAGACTAATGAACAAGTGCTTGACAAGATTACCTTCTAGTCTCACTTGCCTCGATATTCCCTTAGGGGCATCATTTTCCAAGTTTTTAGGTCTATTCGATTTAGTCCAATTTATTACAATTTATTCTTTTGTCCAAAGATTTCAATTTACCCAAATCTCCATCAACCAACCCCCTTTAAGGTTTACCTACTTATGCTAAAACTAAAAAAAAATGAATATGGAGATGGAAAACAAAATAACCATGAAAGTAAACTTAAGAGCAGTATGAAAGTTGAGATTTTTATGCAAGAAAACTTAAATAACTTGAAACTAAAAGCATTTAACAAGAAAATCTAAAGCAATAAACATAAAAGGAACAAAATTTAACAGATTTAAAGTACGAGAAGTCAAAATATATTAAACTAAAGCTTCAAGTGTCTTGAAACCAATGTATCGGGACTGAAAGTGTAAATAAACCTTAGCTACAATGGTAACTAACTTAACTAACACTAAGAACATCAAGAACAAGAATTAATTTCAAAAACTAAAGTCTAAACAAAGGAAGATAAAGAGAAAATGAAAACCTTAGAAAAAGTGTAGAAAAACTAAGAGAAACCTAAAGAAAACTAAACTAAAACTAAGCTAATGTGTCTTTCTCTCCTCCTAAGCCAATTTCGGCTGTTTTAAGTTGTTTTGTAATGAATTTACATTGCCAAAAATGCCTTTACACAAGCCTTGGGTGATTGGTGGACTAGGTGAACAAATACTACCATTTTTGTTCAAGTTTTCCCCTAACAAAGGTGGTGTCACGATACCCAGAAATGGAATCACGACACCTTGGGTAGTTTCGAGCCTTGGGGTCACCTTTGAAGTGTGTATATTGTGATTCCAAGGTGTGGATATCATGATACTCTCTTCTTTTGTACTGTTCTCACTCATTTTGACCTTTAACACGTCCTTACACAACTCAATCACACATTAGGCCTCTTAATGGAACTATTGGCCAAATTGGGTCACAAAATAGGCAAAAACGAGACATTTTCACTTATTAACTAAAAATATAATAATAAAAAAAACTATGCTAAATACACTATTTTTCTTGAGAATAAGCTATATAAGTATACCGAAAGAGCTTAATTTGCCACATAAATTTGTGGCAGATCAACTCCCCTACACTTAATTCTTTGCTTGTCCTCAAGCAAACACACCCATCATGCAAAAGAAAGGACGACCCTTGAACAATAAATTTATTTGACATTTGATGAACATCCATGCATTATGTACCAAGTTCTTTTTATTGTACAACTCAAAATTGATGCATTGCAAACTCATAGCTTCGAGAGCAAATTGTATTAGTTCAAAATGTTACAGAGCAAATAGAAGTAAAGATAGCTTATGAAAATAAAATTTTACATATTATTTCATCACAATAAGACATGAAGATATGATGTATCTATGTAGCAAAAAAATCGACTTACTCATTTACTATAAGTTTCTACAAGTTTCAGTTTGTAAAAGGAGACTCGAAGGTCACATAGGACATAGTAGCTTGTAACATTCTAAGGTCATCTCAAAACGGTTCAAGCACTATGAGCAGTATAATACAACATTGTTCCCAATTCCCCCCAAATGTGATCATTTCATCTCACCACCTTATTTCTCATTCTCTCACCTTTCTTATTTGTCCAACAATGTTAAAGAGATGGGTTGATATTAGCTCGTTTTTGTGCACTATGATTTTGAGACATTAATGTTATGCTAATTTATTTTTCTTTCTTTTTTTTATATATTTTGAGTATATTTTTCATTTCTTTGTTCTTTTCTCTGACAATGCTTTTGATCCTTACTTTTCTTTTTTTCATATTTTTCTTTCTTTTTATGCACAATTCTTAATAAGAATCACTTACAAGCTAAATCAACCCCTCTTCACTAGTCACTCAAGTAAGTTTTGTAAGAAACCTCTGCAATGTTCCTACCTAACCCTCGATGTCGATGACCTGACATCTATTCGATAGTGCAATACAAAGTTTAGGGACTGTGAAGGGTTGACTATTGAACTTAATTTCGGTTCAAGGTTTCAAACATAGAGGCTCATCAAGAAAGGACAATGTAAGGCTCAAATTTAGGAGTTAGGGATAATTTAGATTTTAAGGTTGGTCCTTTAGGCTCTAGGCTACACAAACAATGCCTTAGGTCATCCTTAGAATTTCAACAAATACAAAACCAAAACATTCTTCTACTTATTTTAATGAATAATGGAAATTTCTAAAACATGCAGGTATACACCTATCTTCATTCTTATTGATCATTTGGGTAAAACAAGGAATTTTTCAACTACCTCTATCTTATTATACAATGTAATTAATTGAACTAAACAATTTATTCACAAAGCAAAGAATTCATCAAGCTTAATTAAAATTTATACATTCAAAGTACTTAATACACAATATCATGCCACCATTCAACGATGTCAATCACTTCATGTTCAAGCACCATGCAATCAAAAAAAATAAAAATGAAAAACAACAAATATTTTTGGATTTTTGAAAACTTAAGAGTAAAATATTTTTTTTGGATTTTTTTTGAAAAAGGCATTGTAACATCCCGATTTTAGGTCTAGCTGGAATAGTAGTTTTGAGACCATAAATATGATGTAGTAAAATTATTTTTATTATATTTTTATGGTTTATAGTTTCATGAAACCTTTCAGTGAAAATCTCGTTAAAAAATTTTGACGTTTGGGCACCGAATTTAGTCAAAAGGAGTAAATCGTAAAAAGTGCAAAAGTTGAGTTCTACTTGTTAGAGGTGTCCAATTGCTATGAGATTTTAAATTAGAGGTACTTATTTGGTAATTAGACCATTTGTTAAGTTAGTTGACAAAAATGGACATGGTGAGATAAAATTTTAAAGTTTGGAAAAAAGGGCATTTTGGTCATTTGGTAAATAAAAGAATAAAAAAGGAAAATAAAGCCAAAATTGTGTCCATTTTCTTCTACCTTGGCCGAAATTATCAAGACACCATAGCTAGGGTTTTCTTCAACTTTCAAGCTTGATTGTAAGTACATCCTAGCCCCGTTTTTAATGCTCTTTACATTTTTAAAGTCGTAATCACCCGATCTTTCCATTTCTACAATAGTTTTGAAGTAGGGCTCATGTTTAAAAATTTACCCATGTGTGAAATGCATGTGTTTTGATGTTTAATGGTAGAAAATGAAAGTTGGATGTGTAATAAAAAACTTTTACTAGGTGATTTTTGATGAAAATGCATAAAAGGACCTATTTGTAAAAAGTTGTAAAATGGTTTGGCTAGGCTTGGGTTACCAAGAAATTGAACACATTTCATTTTACGAGCATAGGGACTAAAATGTAAAATGTCAAAAAGTTAGGGACAAAATGGTAATTTTTCTAAGATGCAAATTAATGTAAATGTATGTGAAAAATGATAAATTAATAGTTGAATTTGCTTATATAGACCTGGAACAACCGATTACAAAACTAGATCGAGGAAAATGAAAGGTCTCGGAATAGTTGAGTTCGAATACGAACCATTCTCAAGGTAAGTTTGTGTAATTTAATTTGGTGCGTTATTATGTTTTAATTGAATTATGTGATTGAGATAATATATATACGTAATGATACACACTATGAAATAATCATAAGATGGAAAATATGAATAAAATGTCATTGTCCCGGTTGAGCATCGTATTTCGATGGATTATAATAATTTCCTTGAATGAAGCCTGGACGGGTAATCCTAAGCTACACTCTCTTGAGAAAATGTTATGAAATGGATTTAGCCCAGACGGGTAATCCATAGTAGGCTCATTAGAGCTAACGTTACCGAAAGGATTTAGCCTAGACTGGTAATCCTGAATAAGCTCTTGAGAGCGAATGTTAAAGACATGATTTTGCTTGGAATGGTAATCCTGTTATATAAAAGTGGCTTGAGAGTGTGCTCTATGAATATGTGCTCAAGGAGCACTCTAGATGTAAATTGACGGACGATTGACATGTATACCTCGAGTATATTACCCGAGTCTCCATTGAGATTTACAATGGTTCAACGAAAAGAAATCTTGAAAAATGGAAATTTTGCAATGATATGAAAGTTTATATTATGGTGAGCTCATCTGCGTTGGTTTGAATACTTCATGATGTGTATGACTAACTTGTTTATTGAGCGAATGTATTTAGGTAACTTGTCAAAATTATTGATGGAATGAATGCGTATGCATGCTATTTGAATAATTATGACTGGTAAGTTTTCTTTCTATTACGTGAACTTACTAAGCATGAAAGTGCTTACTTCATTTTACTTTTCCTTATTTTATAGTGCTTGTAAAGCTCGTGAAGGTTGGAGGATTCAGTCGGAGCAAGATCACACTATACACAAATCTCCTTTTGGTATACCTAAATGATTCATTTTGGTATAATGGCATGTGTAAGCTATTTGGCGTAGATAAAGGCTTGTAAGTAATATTTTGTGACTTAGCCATTGGAATGGCTAAGGATGTTCAAGAGGTGCATGTATGATGTTAATGTATGTCCAAATTCTTAAGTGTCAAGTATGGTTGATGATACATTTTGTAAATGGCCATTGAAATTGGCTAACATTGGTTTAAGTTTATATGCATATGGTGATGTTTTTCATGGATGTGAAAATTGCATGGTATGAGTTAATAAGTATGTAAATGATGTGTGAATCCCTTGGTTGTGGCTGAATTGGTTGTATGTTTATACTTGGAATGGTATTACATGTTTTTTTGTAAGTTGTGCATGGAAGGGTGGCAAAAAGGTTTGGTAAATAGCCTTATATTTGCCCACACGGGCATGTCCCAAGCCACACGGGTGTGTGACCCCTGTTTTGGTGAAAATTTTTCTAAGTGTAGAGAAATTTTCTAAAGTTTTTGGTTTAGCCCCGAATCACTCCTAATGCATGTTTTGGGCCTTGTAGGCTCATTTTAGGGACGAAATTAATTTTTATGAAAATTTTTAAATTTGAGTGGAAAATCGTGTCTCGATTTTGAATGTTTGTTTGAGTTTTAAGTTCGGTAATGCCTCGTACCCTGTTCTGGCATGAAATACGGGTAAGGGGTGTTACAGGCATAAAAATTAAAACGAACACACAAGTAAACATAAAAACAAGAAAAACAACACAAATAAAACTTATGTGCACCCCCACACTTAGACTACACATTGTCCCCAATGTGTTCAAAAGAAAATATAGGTTACCAAACTTCCTTAGAATGGAGCATCCGGCTAGCTCGAGGGTTCACCTCCTCGTTGAAGCTTGAAATGTTGTGTAGTCTTTCAGGATAACTCACTGAAAATAAGACAAATAAACAAAGAAAAATAAAAACAACCAGATAATACATAAAATAAAAATATCTAAAAACAAATCCAAAAGTGTTTAATAGTTCACATGCCGCATAAAAATAAATAAAAATTGAATGCTAAGACATGTAACTAATCGGAGTCCTCCTTGGGACCCTCACTTGGTCCCACAATTCCTATTCTTTTCCACTTACAACGGGCCTTGAGGATGGAATCCAGGGTCAGTGACTTGGCTCGCGGATGACGGGTCCCACTTTTTGTTGTAAAAGCACTTTCAAATTTGCAATAGGAAACAAAGTTGTCATCCTCTATGGCCTCATCGTCTATTTCCTCATCGGCTTCCTCTTGTTGTTCTTTCACGCCTTCATTTCCCTCAGATGAGTCGCTTGATCGTTCGGGCCATTTTAAACCTTATGCCTTTTGTCTCCTCACGAAAGTGTCCATAAATGGTTTCATGGACTCCAAGAGTCTTATATTGTAGCACACATCTCATTCCAGCCTACTTCCCACCACGTAGGCTCATCATTGGTTTCCTTTTTGGCATTTTTCTTTATCCAACTGTAACACCCCAAAACTCGACCCAAAAGTTTCAACTAGATTCTAAAGGTCACATTGGTCACCAAAAGTGGTTGAAACAAAAACTCTAATTAAAACCAAGAAATTCTTTGTTAACCCATTTTGCAGCTTGATTTAGGAAATGTGATAAATACTTATTTATATTCTGAAATAGTATTTAATTGACGCTAAAAAATACAATTAGAAACAAATCAAATTAACATTTCTTGCCTAGTTTCAAAATATACCAAATGTTGCCAATTGTAACTCAAAATTTCCAAATTAAACATGGTACGGAAAATATGTGATTTTCTCCACTATGTAAAAACTTTAAAAAATAGTAGAAACCTAACTAAAATCCGTGTGCAAAACTTTCAAAATGATGTTCAAAATTGAATCACGTAGTTTAACAAAAAAAATCCAAACCTAAACCCCTACCACAATTTGTATAATCGCCTTACAGATAACCTTAAAACCAGCTATATTAATTTATGAAAAATTTTACTCAAACTGAACCAAACCCAAGCTTTTTGAGACCTCCAATGTACCGAGTCTAGAGCTTAACCATGCAAGTTACCTAAAAGGGAAAAAAACTAAAAGGGGGTGAGCTATGCTAGCTTAGTGTGAGTCCAAAATAAAAAAAAATTCAACAAAAACGAAGTAACACATCGAATATTCCAGATGAGTATATGCACACGAATAAAATACAAAAGAAGCTCAAACTGATAATCCAGTATACAAGATGTATTCAAAGCATACCAAAACACATATTAATTAAACACACTTATTATACTAATCAAATTGCCAACACACCAACGCTCACATAATCAGATATAAATACATATGCATAACGAACACAACAAGTCAAAAATCCCACCCCACCAACCAAATGCCATTCCGACCACCTTACACACCACTTATAGGATATATTATGCCTATGTGACACCCCTAATTTGACCCTAGTCGAAAAGTGGTTTCGGGACCACAAAATCGAGTCATAAAAATAATTAGCCGTCATATTTTATGACTATTATATGTGAATACGAATGTGTGAAAGTTTTAAGCTTTGATTTAGTAAATTGCATGTGAATTTAGTCAATAGGACTTATGTGTGACACTTTTGAAATGTGATAGGTCAAAACATAAGGATCTATTAGTGCATGAAATAAAAAGGGTGGACTTGCATGTCAATTTCCCCCTAATTAGTAGTGGCCGGCCATGAGCATGAGAGTGGACAAAATGTTATGGGGTGAAACATGTTGGAAACATGTTGTGTTAGTGTGTTATGGGAGAAAGAATACAATAAAAGTTAATGAAATAAATGAAAAAAACATGTTTGAGGTGAAAATAACAAGGCCATTTCTTCTTCTTCTTGCCGTGAGTTGAGAAACAAAATAGAAACCTTTGAGCTTAGGGCATTCGGCAAAAGAAGACTTCAAATAAGGTAAGGTTCATGTTATTTTCTTTGAAAAGTTGTGAATTTTGGTTGGTTTTGAAGCTTGCAACAAGACCCATGTGAAAATTTTTGTGTTCATGAAGCATGTAGCAATCGGTCATGAGCTTAATGGGGTATATTTTGTATGTTTGATGATTTTGGGAGGATAATTGATTCTAGTTGAGTATGAACAAACTAAATGTGCTTGATGGCTCAAATGAGCTTGGAAAGTTGGCCAATGTTGTTTAAGTTCATGAATTAGGGCATAATTTCATTCGGCCATGGAAATTGAGCATGGAAAAAAAAATCTGGTGTGGAATATATGAAGCTGAAAATTTAGTTTGAAGTGTGGTAATTGTGTTAAAGATGAACATTAAACCTTAAAGCATGATTTAGTTTAACCAAGGGAGAACTTGTATATTTGTAGGAGGGCATGTTTGAACGTGTATTGATAATTGATTTTGAAGGTTCGGCTTTATGCCTTGATAGTTGGTTTGAAGATATGATGCCTTGGTATAAATATATGTGCATTCGGTTACCTTCATAACATGCATTTAAAGTGTCCTTTGGATGCAATTGCTTATGCACTTGAGGGGATATGAGTTAATTTTATTTATGGCAAATTTGGATAAGAAGCTAACTAATAATATGCTAAGGTAGTCATGTGGATAATCGGCTTTGTGAATATTATTAAAGGTGTAATTAGTTATATGCATAGGTCATCGGAAAAATTGACCACATAACTAGTATATGTATATAAGGCGACATGGTGATACCTAGGTAAATGTATTTGGGATGGTTTTTATGAAATATCGAATGTGTGCAGATGTATCGAGGTGTTGCCTTATGTATGAGTTTCATTGAGAAGATTTACCTTGTTGTTTTTCATGATATAACAAGGTGATTAAAATAGTTTAAATTTTCTTAATTAAGCTCAAGAGCATAAAGGGGCAATTTTGGATAAAGAGAAAGTAAACGAATAGCCGTGGATATCTAGTCGTCGACCACTTCCGAGGTAAGTTTTAAGTGATTAAACGTTGAGTAAATTCAATCATAATAGGACATAATGAGTTGATTTAATAAGATATGATGTGGCCATGATATGTCTTAAACTCAAATGGTAAGTTCATATGTGTTTGGACTTGGAAATGTTAGAGCAAGTTGTAATAATTTGCTTTGGACAGCAGCAGTAACGTGATTTTAGAAAATCACTATAAATTTTTGGTGTGGAATTATAGGCTGAATAAAATCTTTAATCAAAGCTTATTTAGTCTAGTTTCTTATAAAAGAGACCGTGGAAGCAAAGAAATTTCCTATAAAGAGATATTTAAAGTTGTGTAGGACAGTGTCAGAATGACTCCAAAATCCCCTGTTCTGTTTTTAGAAAATCATTATAAATTGTACAAAAATGTTTATAAGATAAAATTTATATGCTTAGACTCCTTAATGAGTCTAGTTTCAAATGAAATCAAATACAACACATTTTGAACTCTGTAAAATGAGAAATTTGATTCGTAGTGAAGAGTGGTCAGATTAGTCAAATAGTGAAACAGGGGAAAATTTAAGAAAAATCTGGTATTGATTGGCAAAACCTAAAATTCTGAAAATTTTATGGATGGAAGATATACGAGTCTATATTCAGGGAAAATTAATGGCAATTGATTTGGAGTTTTGTAGCTCTAGTTATAAATAATTTAGTGACTACTGCTCAGGAAAATAGCTCGTAGTGAATATGTGATTTTGTTATAAACATGGATAAAACTTGTTTTAGTTACTCATAAGCTATTGATTAAACCCATACGTGAATTCTAAATCGTGATATTGTAAAACGATACATGAGTGTTAGATGGATCTTTGATATTAAAATTTGTGAAATTGTAAGTTTATGAGTATTCGAATATGAAATGATAGTATGGCGTGAAATTGAATTATTCATTGGGAAATGATTAATGTAGATTCGGCCAAGACAAAGTGTATACATGATAGTATATGTGATATGTGAAGTATATTTGGATAATTGTGATGTAATGAATGTGAAAGTGTATATATGTGATAAGGCCTAATAGCCGATGTGATGAATGTGAAAGTGTATATATGTGATGAGGCCTAATGGCCGATGTGATGAATGTGAAAGTGTATATATGTGATAAGGCCTAATGGCCGATGTGATGAATGTGAAAGTGTATATATATGTGATAAGACCTAATGGCCGATGTGATGA
This sequence comes from Gossypium hirsutum, assembly GCF_007990345.1. Lineage (NCBI taxonomy): Eukaryota > Viridiplantae > Streptophyta > Magnoliopsida > Malvales > Malvaceae > Gossypium > Gossypium hirsutum. Next base: position 74,188,472 of record NC_053428.1, read on the forward strand.
ATGTGAAAGTGTATATATGTGATAAGGCCTAATAGCCGATGTGATGAATGTGAAAGTGTATATATGTGATAAGGCCGAATGGCCAATGTGATGAATGTGAAAGTGTATATATATGTGATAAGGCCTAATGGCCGATGTGATGAATGTGAAAGTGTATATATGTGATAAGGCCTAATAGCCGATGTGATGAATGTGAAAGTGTATATATGTGATGAGGCCTAATGGCCGATGTGATGAATGTGAAAGTGTATATATGTGATAAGGCCTAATGGCCGATGTGATGAATGTGAAAGTGTATATATATGTGATAAGACCTAATGGCCGATGTGATGAATGTGAAAGTGTATATATGTGATAAGGCCTAATGGCCGATGTGATGAATGTGAAAGTGTATATATATGTGATAAGACCTAATGGCCGATGTGATGAATGTGAAAGTGTATATATGTGATAAGGCCTAATAGCCGATGTGATGAATGTGAAAGTGTATATATATGTGATAAGGCCTAATGGCCGATGTGATGAATGTGAAAGTGTATATATGTGATAAGGCCTAATAGCCGATGTGATGAATGTGAAAGTGTATATATGTGATGAGGCCTAATGGCCGATGTGATGAATGTGAAAGTGTATATATGTGACAGGGCCGAGTGGCCAACGTGATGGATGTGAAAGTGTATAAATGTGATAAGTCCCGAAGGGCAATTGTGTCAGTACTATATCCGGGTTAAAACCCCGCAGGCTTTATGCGAGAGTATTATCCTGATTAATGTCCGTAGGCTTCGTGCTCGTACTATATCCGAGCTTTAAAGACCCGGCGGCTAAATGCTAGGATTCAAGTAAGACTTTGATATTGAGTATCTGCATTAAGTTACCATCAAATAACTATTATGTATTCAAGATGTTCAGGTACGTATTACTTACTCATCGGTGGAGTGATTTCGAGGTGAATTATCAGTATCAAAGAGGTAGGTAAATGTGATTAATATTATAACTCCAAATGTGAGAATGTGCTTTGGAAATATTTGACCATCTAGGTCATTATTATTCGAAAGTATATATGTGGCAGCCAAGTGTTGCGTTTAATGATATTATAGATCGAGATGAAGCTCTAGATTAACTTCATCGAACAGTTGAAATGAATGACCAATAATAGTGATTGAGAACACTTTGTCTTGCTTAAAACTTACTAAGCATTAAATGCTTACTCCGTTCTTTGAATCTCTGTTTTATAGATTTTGGTTCGTCAGCTATCGGACTCGGGATTATTGAAGTCGAAGTCGCCCACACTATCAAAGCCCTTTTGGTACACTTTTGGTTGAACTCTGAAAATGGCATGTATAGGACTACCCTTTTGTTGTTGGTCATGTACCCTTTGGATTTGTATAATTTTGGATAGCCATGCGAAAATGGCTTATATATGTTTGAGTATAATGTTATAATCATTTGGTATGGATATGGTTATTGAGAGGTGTGAATATGCATAACAAGGATTGGCCTTGGAAATGGTTAATCACTATCATAATTTGTGCTATTTATGCTAAAAGGGCTAGTTGAATCATGAAAACTATGAAATAGGTAAAGTCTACCTTAAAGGCAGATGCTGACAGCAGCAGTGATGTAGATTTGGAAAATCACTAAAAATAGTAGGAATAGAATTAAATAGTGAATAAATTATGTAAACGAACCCTGATGAATCTATTTTCTTAGGAAAGTAACGAAACGATCATATGGACAGTATGTTAAGAGATATTCAGGTTCTCGTGAGACAGGGCAGAACGGTTTCTGGATTCCCTGTTCCAAATTTGGAAATTCATTATAAATTAACCAGAGATAATTATGAGTCATGCCATATATGTATAGATTACTCTCTGAGTCTAGTTTCTATAGAAACAAACGAAATTAGTATTGAAGCCCTGTACAGGGAGATATCCAAGTCGTAATGCACAAAAGTCAGTGTAGTCAATCCCTGTAACAGGGGAGACTTTAACTAATAAACTGTACTAATTAGCCTGACCAAAAATTCTAGAAAAAAATATGTAGATGGACATATGAGTCTAGTTTCAGGGAAAAATAACGAAACTGATTTTCGAGTTGTGAAAGTCAAGATATGATTTTTAAGGTGACAGCGACACAGTTAGCCAGCTATCTGGAAATTTTAAAATGGACTGCGATAGTAAGCGAATTTAGTCTGTGAACCCCTCGTGTCCGACTCCGGCAATGATCTCGGGTACGGGGTGTTACAGTTTTATTGGTATCAGAGCTACGGTTTAGTCGATTCTAGGACTACCGTAATACGTTTGGGTCTAGCTATACATGCCATTATGTGATTATTTGATAGTGTGGTGATTTCTAACAATTGAAAATGTGTTTATTTATTGTAATGAATTCCGATCCCGATCGAGCTGTAGCAGATGGTATTGAGAGGACTGAGACATGCTTATGACGTGTCAATATTGAGAAGGGTATAACATAAGTAAGTTTTGAGTAATTGAATTTGGTATTTAACTTAAAATGCCATGATATACATGTATGATAGATAAATGATGTCCCATTGTCCTTATCATAATAAGGTTATTAGAGAAATGAACAAAGGAAGAGATTGGGGATATATGCTTTTGTGTGATTGCTTATTGAGCTGAAAGTTTAGTAAAAGAAGCATACATGTATTAGATTTGAATGATATTTACGACTTAAAGTCAAGAATCATGTTATATGTTTACATGTGAATGAATTGATTAAATTATAAATGTGATTTGTGCCATGTGAAACATGATAACATGTTAATAAATATGTATGAGACTCAGTGATGTGAATCCGAGTTTAAAGACCCGCTGACTATATGAAGAGATTATGTCCGGGTAAAGACCCGATGGCTATGTACAGAGATTATGTCCGGATTAAAATTCGCCGGCTTTGTGTGGAGATTTCATTCGAGCTAAAGCTCTCGACGATGATCCAGGCTAAGTCCCGAAGAGCATTCATGCTAGTGATGTATCCGGGCTAAGTTCCGAAGAGCATTCATGCTAGTGATGTATCCGGGCTAAGTCCCAAAGAGCATTCATGCTAGTGATGTATCCTGGCTAAGTTCCGAAGAGCATTCGTGCTAGTGATATATCCGGGCTAAGTTCCGAAGAGCATTCGTGCTAGTGATATATCCGGGCTAAGTTCCAAAGAGCATTCGTGCTAGTGATATATCCGTGCTAAACCCCAAAGAGCATTCGTGCTGGTGTTATATCCGGGCTAGGTCCCGAAGAGCAATCATGCTGGTGACGTGTATTCGGGCCTTCGTGCCTAGTAGGCTTCGTGCCGGTAATTTGAGCAAAGTTTAAGTATTCATTACTATACGAATTCAAATTTAAATGAGATGATATGTTTAAAAGTGTACATACATGATGTTTATAGACTTGGTTAAGTCATTTCAATGTGTAATAACGAATGAATAAGAGCACTATGTGTGTGAATGATTAGAGGCACTGTGTGTGTGCGAATTCCTTTAATCGAGCACTATGAGTGCGAGATCGGTCAGTGGGCACTAAGTGTGTGAAGTGGAATTCATGTAAGACCTCGTCTGGGACGAAGGCATTGATTTGAGATAGTGTGTAAGACCATGTCTGGGACATGGCATCGGCTCGATATGTGAGCATATGTAAGACCATATCTAGGATATGGCATTGTAAGAGCTATATGTGATTAATGAGTATCCGTAATGATTTCGAATGATTCAACGGGTATCATTAACAGTGATTAAATGTGCTAAATGAATTCAATGTTCAGGTATGTGGAAGTTGATTTTCTGTTGGAAATAGGTTAAGTTGAATAGTGAGATATGATGGAGTTATAAAGGATAGTTATTGGGATGTTTGAGTATATGTGTACTTTCGGTCAGGTTACAGCTTATACATGAATGAAAATGTGGGTTACAAATATGTGGGTTGATGATGTGAATTATACATGTTAATATGTGCTTAATATGTGTTTCAAATGCATTTGTGAATTAAATTAAGTGATTATTGCTTATGAAATCAAGAAAATGAGATATATGTGCGTACTTGTAGAAATGTTTATGTATTTGTTTTAAGATAAGAAAATGATTTTATAGATCGATGCGAAATCAATAATGAATTACAATTGCTATCGATGAGCTAATGTTTATATGAATATAATTCAATAAGAGGACGTTATCCTAAACTATGCATCGGTAGAAATTTTCGGGGACGAAAATCCCTAAAGGGGGGAGAGTTGTGACACCCCTAATTTGACCCTAGTCGAAAAGTGGTTTCGGGACCACAAAATCGAGTCATAAAAATAATTAGCCGTCATATTTTATGACTATTATATGTGAATACGAATGTGTGAAAGTTTTAAGCTTTGATTTAGTAAATTGCATGTAAATTTAGTCAATAGTACTTATGTGTGACACTTTTGAAATGTGATAGGTCAAAACATAAGGATCTATTAGTGCATGAAATAAAAAGGGTGGACTTGCATGTCAATTTCCCCCCTAATTAGTAGTGGCCGGCCATGAGCATGAGAGTGGACAAAATGTTATGGGGTGAAACATGTTGGAAACATGTTGTGTTAGTGTGTTATGGGAGAAAGAATACAATAAAAGTTAATGAAATAAATGAAAAAAACATGTTGAGGTGAAAATAACAAGGCCATTTCTTCTTCTTCTTGCCGTGAGTTGAGAAACAAAATAGAAACCTTTGAGCTTAGGGCATTCGGCAAAAGAAGACTTCAAATAAGGTAAGGTTCATGTTATTTTCTTTGAAAAGTTGTGAATTTTGGTTGGTTTTGAAGCTTGCAACAAGACCCATGTGAAAATTTTTGTGTTCATGAAGCATGTAGCAATCGGTCATGAGCTTAATGGGGTATATTTTGTATGTTTGATGATTTTGGGAGGATAATTGATTCTAGTTGAGTATGAACAAACTAAATGTGCTTGATGGCTCAAATGAGCTTGGAAAGTTGGCCAATGTTGTTTAAGTTCATGAATTAGGGCATAATTTCATTCGGCCATGGAAATTGAGCATGGAAAAAAAAATCTGGTGTGGGATATATGAAGCTGAAAATTTAGTTTGAAGTGTGGTAATTGTGTTAAAGATGAACATTAAACCTTAAAGCATGATTTAGTTTAACCAAGGGAGAACTTGTATATTTGTAGGAGGGCATGTTTGAACGTGTATTGATAATTGATTTTGAAGGTTCGGCTTTATGCCTTGATAGTTGGTTTGAAGATATGATGCCTTGGTATAAATATATGTGCATTCGGTTACCTTCATAACATGCATTTAAAGTGTCCTTTGGATGCAATTGCTTATGCACGTGAGGGGATATGAGTTAATTTTCTTTATAGCAAATTTGGATAAGAAGCTAACTAATAATATGCTAAGGTAGTCATGTGGATAATCGGCTTTGTGAATATTATTAAAGGTGTAATTAGTTATATGCATAGGTCATCGGAAAAATTGACCACATAACTAGTATATGTATATAAGGCGACATGGTGATACCTAGGTAAATGAATTTGGGATGGTTTTTATGAAATACCGAATGTGTGCAGATGTATCGAGGTGTTGCCTTATGTATGAGTTTCATTGAGAAGATTTACCTTGTTGTTTTTAATGATATAACAAGGTGATTAAAATAGTTTAAATTTTGTTAATTAAGCTCAAGAACATATAGGGGCAATTTTGGATAAAGAGAAAGTAAACGAATAGCCGTGGATATCTAGTCGTCGACCACTTCCGAGGTAAGTTTTAAGTGATTAAACGTTGAGTAAATTCAATCATAATAGGACATAATGAGTTGATTTAATAAGATATGATGTGGCCATGATATGTCTTAAACTCAAATGGTAAGTTCATATGTGTTTGGACTTGGAAATTTAAGAGCAAATTGTAATAATTTGCTTTGGACAGCAGCAGTAACGTGATTTTAGAAAATCACTATAAATTTTTGGTGTGGAATTATAGGCTGAATAAAATATGTAATCAAAGCTTATTTAGTCTAGTTTCTTATAAAAGAGACCGTGGAAGCAAAGAAATTTCCTATAAAGAGATATTTAAAGTTGTGTGGGAGAGTGTCAGAATGACTCCGAAATCCCCTGTTCTGTTTTTAGAAATCATTATAAATTGTACAAAAATGTTTATAAGATAAAATTTATATGCTTAGACTCCTTAATGAGTCTAGTTTCAAATGAAATCAAATACAACACATTTTGAATTCTGTAAAATGAGAAATTTGATTCGTAGTGAAGAGTTGTCAGATTAGTCAAACAGTGAAACAGGGGAAACTTTAAGAAAACTCTGGTATTGATTGGCCAAACCTAAAATTCTGAAAATTTTATGGATGGAATATATACGAGTCTATATTCAGGGAAAATTAACGGCAAGTGATTTGGAGTTTTGTAGCTCCAGTTATAAATAATTTAGTGACTACTGCTCAGGAAAACAGCTCGTAGGGAATATGTGATTTTGTTATAAACATGGATAAAACTTGTTTTAGTTACTCATAAGCTATTGATTAAACCCATACGTGAATTCTAAATCGTGATATTGTAAAACGATACATGAGTGTTAGATGGATCTTTGATATTAAAATTTGTAAAATTGTAAGTTTATGAGTATTCGAATATGAAATGATAGTATGGCGTGAAATTGAATTATTCATTGGGAAATGATTAATGTAGATTCGGCCAAGACAAAGTGTATACATGATAGTATATGTGATATGTGAAGTATATTTGGATAATTGTGATGTAATGAATGTGAAAGTGTATATATGTGATAAGGCCTAATAGCCGATGTGATGAATGTGAAAGTGTATATATGTGATAAGGCCTAATGGCCGATGTGATGAATGTGAAAGTGTATATATATGTGATAAGACCTAATGGCCGATGTGATGAATGTGAAAGTGTATATATGTGATAAGGCCTAATAGCCGATGTGATGAATGTGAAAGTGTATATATGTGATAAGGCCTAATGGCCGATGTGATGAATGTGAAAGTGTATATATGTGATAAGGCCTAATAGCCGATGTGATGAATGTGAAAGTGTATATATGTGATAAGGCCGAATGGCCAATGTGATGAATGTGAAAGTGTATATATGTGATAAGGCCTAATGGCCGATGTGATGAATGTGAAAGTGTATATATGTGATGAGGCCTAATAGCCGATGTGATGAATGTGAAAGTGTATATATGTGATGAGGCCTAATGGCCGATGTGATGAATGTGAAAGTGTATATATATCTGATAAGACCTAATGGCCGATGTGATGAATGTGAAAGTGTATATATATGTGATAAGACCTAATGGCCGATGTGATGAATGTGAAAGTGTATATATGTGATAAGGCCTAATGGCCGATGTGATGAATGTGAAAGTGTATATATATGTGATAAGACCTAATGGCCGATGTGATGAAAGTGAAAGTGTGTATATGTGATAAGGCCTAATAGCCGATGTGATGAATGTGAAAGTGTATATATGTGATAAGGCCGAATGGCCAATGTGATGAATGTGAAAGTGTATATATATGTGATAAGGCCTAATGGCCGATGTGATGAATGTGAAAGTGTATATATGTGATAAGGCCTAATAGCCGATGTGATGAATGTTAAAGTGTATATATGTGATGAGGCCTAATGGCCGATGTGATGAATGTGAAAGTGTATATATGTGACAGGGCCGAGTGGCCAACGTGATGGATGTGAAAGTGTATAAATGTGATAAGTCCCGAAGGGCAATTGTGTCAGTACTATATCCGGGTTAAAACCCCGCAGGCTTTATGCGAGAGTATTATCCTGATTAATGTCCGTAGGCTTCGTGCTCGTACTATATCCGAGCTTTAAAGACCCGACGGCTAAATGCTAGGATTCAAGTAAGACTTTGATATTGAGTATCTGCATTAAGTTACCATCAAATAACTATTATGTATTCAAGATGTTCAGGTACGTATTACTTACTCATCGGTGGAGTGATTTCGAGGTGAATTATCAGTATCAAAGAGGTAGGTAAATGTGATTAATATTATAACTCCAAATGTGAGAATGTGCTTTGGAAATATTTGACCCTCTAGGTCATTATTATTCGAAAGTATATATGTGGCAGCCAAGTGTTGCGTTTAATGATATTATAGATCGAGATGAAGCTCTAGATTAACTTCATCGAACAGTTGAAATGAATGACCAATAATAGTGATTGAGAACACTTTGTCTTGCTTAAAACTTACTAAGCATTAAATGCTTACTCCGTTCTTTGAATATCTGTTTTATAGATTTTGGTTCGTCAGCTATCGGACTCGGGATTATTGAAGTCGAAGTCGCCTACACTATCAAAGCCCTTTTGGTACACTTTTGGTTGAACTCTGAAAATGGCATGTATAGGACTACCCTTTTGTTGTTGGTCATGTACCCTTTGGATTTGTATAATTTTGGATAGCCATGCGAAAATGGCTTATATATGTTTGAGCATAATGTTATAATCATTTGGTATGGATATGGTTATTGAGAGGTGTGAATATGCTTAACAAGGATTGGCCATGTGAATGGTTAATCACTATCATAATTTGTGCTATTTATGCTAAAAGGGCTAGTTGAATCATGGAAACTATGAAATAGGTAAAGTCTACCTTAAAGGCAGATGCTGACAGCAGCAGTGATGTAGATTTGGAAAATCACTAAAAATAGTAGGAATAGAATTAAATAGTGAATAAATTATGTAAACGAACCCTGATGAATCTATTTTCTTAGGAAAGTAACGAAACGATCATATGGACAGTATGTTAAGAGATATTCAGGTTCTCGTGAGACAGGGCAGAACGGTTTCTGGATTCCCTGTTCCGAATTTGGAAATTCATTATAAATTAACCAGAGATAATTATGAGTCATGCCATATATGTATAGATTACTCTCTGAGCCTAGTTTCTATAGAAACAAACGAAATCAGTATTGAAGCCCTGTACAGGGAGATATCCAAGTTGTAATGCGCAAAGGTCAGTGTAGTCGATCCCTGTAACAGGGGAGACTTTAACTAATAAACTGTACTAATTGGCCCGACCAAAAATTCTATAAAAAATTATGTAGATGGAAATATGAGTCTAGTTTTAGGGAAAAATCACAAAATTGATTTTAGAGTTGTGAAACTCAAGATATGATTTTTAAGGTGACAGCGACACAGTTAGCCAGCTGTCTGGAAATTTTTAAAATGGACTGCGATAGTAAGCGAATTTAGTCTGTGAACCCCTCGTGTCCGACTCCGGCAACGGTCTCGGGTACGGGGTGTTACAGCCTATCCACCCTGCACACCACATAGGACCATGATAGGCCCATCCACCCTGCACACCACATAGTATGTCTCAGCCACTCAAATAGAATATGCAGCTGAGCTGACATATATATAAAATAGTGCGGTAACCAGCTATATAGAAACAATGAAGTTAAACTGCCAAATCAGTCTTCCTTCTCTTCACAACCAATATCCCAAAATTTTATACAAATGAATGTATTCACATAGTTCGCTAACAGGCTCATAAAAATAGTGATTCATACTCAGTCGGATAGATTTAGAGTTAATAATGCTTGTACACATTTAATAAGTACGAACAAGAAGGTAACTCAAGCTCATTCGTCATATCACACAAAACATTTCCCGATTATCTAAACTTAACTCACACAAACACACATATACATACTTGAATCGAAGTTGTAGTAGAGTCCTAAACACAATTACTGAGGCTTCACCGAGGGTCGGATTATATAAAAACATTAAACAAGTCAAATTATGACACAGAAAAAAATCTGCGAAACAAGGCCACATGTCCGTATGCCCCAGGCATGTGAAGGGTCTACACACCTGTGTGAAAGAGGCACATGCCCGTAAGATAGAGGCACATGGTCGTGTGGCAGAGACACATGCCTGTGTGGCTAGGTTACATGGCCATGTGAGTAGCTCGTTTAACTGACTGTGCAGTTGTGCAAAAATTGGAAAAAATAAGAAGCAGAGTACACATCGCAGTGTGGAAAACTCACACGACCGTGTGGCTAAGGAACACGGCCGTGTGTCTAAGGCACATTCCCATGTGAGAATAAAAAAATTCCCCAAACAGTAGCCACATAGCTGTGTGGCACTAAAAATGTCAAAATCCCCAGATACGCAGCAACACATGGCCATGTGGACCGCCTGTGTGCGGCACATGCCCATGTGGTCACGAAACAACCTCAAAATTGACTAAAGTTCTTGAATTCCAATGCCAAATCAACCCATAGCAAATATAGTTCAGAAAAACACCTTAAAACAGGATCACAAGCACCAAGAACTGATCGTTACACCTCCACAAAAATGTTCTGAAACTCAATTTCACAAACAACTAATCTATAAGAATTTCAATTAAGCAACATAAAAGAAATCGAAGCAATTCTTTCATTAATCCAAAATACAAAACCTACCCGATTTAGAAACCAATTAAATGGAACCCACGAGGACAATCAACCCTTAACCAACGATAAGTAACATAAATGTAGAAACCAAAAAGAAGGATAGTAGAATTTAAAAATGAAAGAAGCAATTAGACCCCAAAAAGTAAATATAAAAATTTGGGGAAACAAAAGAAAAAAAAGAGAGGAAGAATGTGGAACGAGAAAAAAAAAGGGAAAAGAACATTTAATTTTTTTATGAGAAAACTTCCTATTTTTTTAAATCGAAACAAAAACAAAAACAAAATAACTATTTCTTAAATAATTTAACTTAAAAAAAAAACTTAAACCAAAATTTGAATAAAACCAATTCCACTCTAACACACATGAGGACTCAAACTCTAGACCCAAGGACAATCTAACACCCCCACAACCACTGAACTAGTAAACTCAATCTGTTCCAAAAAATGCAAGGAAGAACATAAAAATCTATGCAAAACCTCTATCTTATTTGCAAACCTAAATCCTTTTAACCCTTAATTTTAAGGTGCCCTAAAAGGTAATGGAGGTTGATACGGTGCATTGGGTTTTAAATGATTAAGATTTTGGTTCCCTTGATTTGAAGGCCCTGCCTGATTCCCTCCCCACCTAAAGTTAGGATGGTCACGCCATCCAAGGTTATAGGTGTTGGAGTAAAGGTTATATCTTCTATTCCCTACTTGGTTAACCTCTATATGGTTTCTTTCATCATCTTGCCTTGCATTAAAATGGGTTAGATTGGGTTGGATTTGGACTTTCACCTTGGCTAAACTTGAAACGATCCAACAATTAGTGGTGTCAAAAAGTGTAGTTTCGGGACCCTGTATCTATAAACCATACTCATACATATCTTTAGTGAATATTTACGGAGTTATCTTGAAAGTGAATTGGAATTTTTTTAGGTAGTTTTGTGGAAATAAGGTTTTAATTTAAGTATAGAGACTAAATGAAGTAAGTGATAAAAGTAGTAATTAATAACTAGACCATTATTTATATAAGTTGTTGATAGTGGATGATTATAACATTTAAGCTAGTAAATCATGTTAAAATAAAAGTGAAAATGAAATAATAAAATATAGGAAACAAATAACTTAGTGGGAAAGGGAAAAAAATTTAAGCTTCATTTTCTTTGCATGCCGAACTTGGGACAGAGAAGAAGCATATTTTGGCCATTGATCTTTAGCCTTTGAAGCTCAAATTGGTTGGTATACTTTGGTCCTTTTTACATAAATTTTATGTTTTTGGAACCTTAAGATCATAAGTTAGCTTGCCCATGTTGGAATTTTTGAAATTATGAAAGTTGCCATCATAGAGAAATTTAAGTTTTTGGTGTTGTTTTGATAGATTTTAAGGTTGGAAGTTAAATGAGACTACTTTGTAGAGTCAGTTCATGAAATTGTGGATTAAGGACTAAATTATAAAAAAAAACTCAAAATTGGGGGTTCAATTGAGAAATAGGCAGTTCTATATGTAACGACTCGATAGTCATGGGTAGTCAAAAAGTGTGTTTTCGGGTCTCCGTTTTTGTAAAATGGATTCCGAAATTAGTTGTGTGGTTAATTGATTAGGTGAATTTATTTAAATTAAGAGTAATTAGGTGTAATAGCCCGTTTTTGGGTCAAATCAGAACAGTGGTTTCAGGACCACAAATCTAAAGTAGAAATATTTATTTGATTTTTTCTTTAAGGTCTACGGCATGATAGTGTAATGCCCCGTACCCGAGACCGTCGCTGGAGTCAAACACGAGGTGTTAACGGACTAAATTCATTAATTAAACAACTTAAACAACTTATTACCAACCATGCATATGCACATCACCAATATCAAACATAACATAAATAGCTAGATTTATAAGTCAGAATCATTAGCTCACTAAAGACCAATATATTTGGCCAAATTATAATAATACATGTTATAAAACTAGGTCCCTATACATGCCACTCACTTGATAATTCTAGCATATGTGTATATACTGTCAAGGTGTTGGTTTGATAGTGTGATGCTGCCTCCGATGATCTCCAACCCTGAGCTAACCTTAACCTGACAACACTAAAAGAAAAGGAAAGGAGGGGGTAAGCTTTATGCTTAGTAAGCTCACATGAAATAATAATAAGCAATTTACTAACATGCTTTCCACAGTAAAACTAACCCAATTGTACATTTACACATGTTCTGGTTAAGCTGCTTTCTTGAGTAATAGTCACTAAATCATTTATATATAGAGTTACGGAACTCCAAATTTAGATCTGTAAATTTTACCGGAAACTAGACTCATATATCTTTCTACCATAAAATTTTCAGAATTTTTGGCCCAGCCAATAAGTACATTTTATTATTCAAAGTCTCCCCTATTTTGCTGTTTAACAGCTTCGACCTTTCTTCACTAAAATTTATTTATCTCATAGTATGAGACTCAGATAATGTTCCCGTTTGTTTATATTAAAATCAGACTCATCAAAGATTCTAGTAATATAGATTATAACCCATAATTAGTTTTCTACAATTTTTAACAATTTTTCCAAGTCAGAATAGGGGATCTCAAATTCATTCTGACACTATCTCACAAAAATTAGAATATCACATAATATACAACTCTTTTCTCCCCCTGTTTCCTTTATATGAAAATAGACTTAATAAGCTTTAATACCATAATTTATTGGAAATTTAATTCAACTTACATAATTTGTGGTAAATTTTCAAAGTCACACAACTGCTGCTGTCCAACACTGTTTTACTACTAAAATTCACTCTTACATAATTTCACTTTATCCATTTTTGTCTTATCGAAGTTCACTCAAATTTCGATCATATTGCTCAAAATTTTCTTAAACATATACCTGCACTTATTCATCATATAATCATGTTCACATGTATTTTTTTCTTAATCGATTTTCCCATTGAACTCTTTGGAATAATAACTGATACTCAGATGCCTGCACATATTTTCACACTTATAGCCAAAGCTATCTAGTATGCATAGTAGCCTACACTTAGTATTACACATGCGACCAATTATCCGGTACACGTAGTAGCCTGCACTTGGTACTACACACGTGATCGATGTTATCGGGTACGCATAGTAGCCTGCACTTAGTACTACACATGCGACCTCACAATAGATCATTCGTATCGTTTCTATTCCGAAGGCTCAACCGGGAAATTCCTCACTTTCCAACATGTTACAAATTTATTCATAGTCCTTTTTCAATTTGCAATTTACAACAAATAGTCATTCTATAGGCAGCCACATTTCATATGATAACAAAATATAATGATAAATTATTTACGTACAAACTTGTTGAAATCTCATCAGGTACAACCGTGCAGCAATTCATACAACCCAGGTAATAGTAATTTAACACTCAATTCATGTAACAATAATTTGCCATTCAATTTCACATGTCACAACAAGCATTACATTTTTTTCCATATCATACATACCATCCATCAACTTCTCTTAAACATATTAACTCATACAATTTATGCCATATCAATAGAGAATTACAATTCATGCATGGTATTGCATTATTATTAACACACGAACTTACCTCGATCCAGAAACGGCAATTTACCATTTTAGTCCATAACCTTGTATTTTTCCGATTTAAGCCCGAATCTCGATTTCCTTCATCTATAATAGCACATTTAGCCTAATAATTAGTCACATTATTCATACGGGTCCAAAAATCATATTTTTACAAATTTTCATTTTGACCCCTAAACTTTTGCATATTTTCACTTTTTCCCCAAGGTTCGGAAATTAAACTTCATCCTATTTTCTTATGTTTTATGACATGCTGACCATTTTTCCCTTCTATGGCAACATCAAATTCTCACTCTAACATGTACTTATGAACATTAGGTATTTTTACCGATTATGCCGTTTTACTTGTTTTCACGTAAAATCACTTAGAAAAAGTTGTTTAACACAATTTCAAGCTTCATATTCTACCATTAAACATCAAAATACATGCATATCATTCATGGGTAAATTTTTAAATACAAATCCTAGCTCAAAATAATGGTAGAAATAGCTAGAACATGTTACCGGGACTTCAAAAATGTAAAGAACATTAAAATCGGGGCTCGGGATCACTTACAAATGAGCTTGGAAAGCTTGAAAACCCTAGCCATAGTGTTTTTCATGAAAAATTAGGCCATGAGGAAGAAGATGAGCAAATTTGGCTTATTTTGGCATTTTAAATTCATTTTAATTACCAATTTACTAAAATGCCCTTAATGAAAAACTTTTAAAAACCTATCATACCATGTCCATTTTTGTCCAAAAACTTCAAAATAGTCTAATTACCATTTAAGGACCTTTAATTTAAAAACTCATAACAATTAGACAATTCTAACATGTAGAACTCAACTTTTGCACTTTTTACAATTTAGTCCTTTTGACCAAATTGAGTGCCCAAATGTCGAAATTTTTGAACGAAATTTTCACGAAATCATTCCGTGAAATTGTAGACCATAAAAATATAATAAAAATGAATTTTCCCTCATCAGATTTGTGGTTCCAAAACCACTGTTCTAACTAGGCCCAAAAATCAGGATGTTACATTTGAATAATTGTGTGAAAATTTTGTTAAGAAATTTTATCGATTGAGTGCTCAATTTGACTAGAAGGGCTAAATTGCAATAGGTGCAAAATTTGAGTTCTATAAGCTAAAGGTGTCTAATTGCTATGAAATTTTAAATTAGAGGTCCTTAAATGGCAATTAGACCATTATACTTTAGGATGGACAAAAATGGACTTGGTTAGGTGAAATTTCAAAGTTATGCATTAAGGGCATTTTAATAATTTGGTAAATAAAGACAAAATTAACTAAATAAAAGTGTCCATCTTCTCAATTTAGCCCCCCATTAGTCGACTTTCACAAGAAGCCATAGCTAAGGTTTTGGCCAAGCTTTCAAGCTCGATTGTAAGTCTGTTCTTGTTCCATTTTTAATGATTTATATATTTTTTGAGATCGTTATAGCTTGATCTAGCTATTTCAAGGACTAATTTGAAAGAAAGTTAAAGTCTAAAATTTTACCCATGTTGAATATGTTTGTATTTTGATGTTTAATGGTAGAAAATGCATGTTTGTTGTTAGTTAAACAACATTTGTATTTTGATGTTTGATGGTAGAAAATGCATGTTTTATCCTTAAAAAGCAAAATTTTATGGAAGCCAAAGCTTGAACCCATGACTTCCCAAACACTTCCTAGAGCACACAACCACTAAGCCAAACATGCGTTTGTGTCACTTTCTTGCACAACTAAATATTTATGTGCAGTCTCCTAACTGCACCCACACTTAAGACCTAATACTTCTAGGCCCAAACTTCGAGGCGTTACAACCTTAAGCACGGGCATGTGTCACGACCGTGTGAAGTCTGTACCTATTTTATGAAAATTAAATTAGCCACACGGCCTAGCACACAGGCGTGTGACTTGATCCTGTGACTTCAATTTGTTCATACCTTGCAAAATAGAGAGTTACATGAGTTAGGGACACGGGTGTAAGTGACCACACGGCCCAACCACATGGGCGTGTCCCAAACCACACAAGCGTGTGACCCTTGTACATGACAAAAAATTTTCTAAGTTTTGTAAAAATTCCCTGAGTTATCGGTTTAGTCTGAACCACTTCCAAAGCATGTTTTGGGCCTCGTAGGCTCGTATTAGGGACTTTATGATTGAATATAAATGGTTTTAATTTCGATGCAAATTTATGACTCCATTTGTATGTTCGCTTGCAATGTAAGTCTGGTAATGCTCGTACCCTATTCTGACATTGAATATGGGTAAGGGTGTTACATTTAGTGGTATCAAAGCTACAGTTTAGTCAATTCTTGGACTAACGTAGCATGTGTGGGAGTCTAGCTATACATGTCATATATAAATTGTGATAGTGTGACAACTCTTGATAATTTAAAAATTATGCTTTCATATAGTAAATGGATCCCAACCGAGATGTAGCTGATACTGTTGAAAGTAATGCGCCAGCTCCCGCCTAAGGGGTAGCGCCATCTAAAAGTAGACCGGTAATTGTTAGTCAGGGAGGAAAGGCTAGGGAAGCCTTCTTTCAAAGGATGAATAAGTGGTTTGTCGAGTTTGTTCGAGCAAAATCAGCTGCCCAACATCCTCTACCCCCACCTAGCCCCCAACCAGTTCTTGTAGCTCCTCAAGGTGTGGAATTTTTAAGACTGAACAAGCCTCCAGTTGATAAGATTTGGAAATAAGGGGCTGAAGAATTTAGAGCCAATGTTAACGATGATCCTGAGAGAGCAGAGTTTTGACTTGAGAACTCTATCAGGGTATTTGATGAGCGTTCTTGCACATTGGATTAGTGCTTGAAATATGCTATATCACTTCTGAGGGACTCGGCATATTAGTAGTGGAATACTCTAATATCAGTGGTACTGAGGGAAAGAGTTACCTGGGATTTCTTCTAAGACGAATTCAGAAAGAAATATATCGGTCAACAGTTCATTGATCAAAAACACAAAGAGTTTTTAGAGCTGAAACAGTGTCGTATATATGTGACTGAATATGAGTGAGAGTTTGTTAGGCTCAGTAAGTATGCTCGGGAAAGTGTTTCCACCGAGGCCATCATGTGTACAAGATTCGAAGATGGGTTGAATAAGGATATTAGATTGCTAGTTGGGATTTTAGAGTTGAAAGAATTTGTCTTGCTGGTCGACTGAGCTTGCAAAGCCGAAGAGTTGAGCAAAGAAAAGAGAAAAGCTGAGTTTAAGACTAGAGATTCGAGAAAAAGACCGCTGAATAAGTCATTTCAATCTTCGTCGAAGAAATCAAAGGATTTGTATACTCGTTCGTATGTTTCCGTTGGGTATCCCAATAGAGATCGTGGGAAGCAATATTCGGGTTCTAAGGCACAAACTACTTCAATAGCTAGCGTTGGTAATGCTAGGTCTAATAGACCTGAATGTCAACACTGTGGTAGATGACATCCCGGTGAATGTAGGATGAATAATTGAGCTTGCTTTAAATGTGGCTCCCTAGATCATTTCATTCGAGATTGCCCTAAAATGGCTGAGAAAATAATTTTCAAAATGCAAGACCGAACAACATTGCCAGTAGAGGGGGGCTACCGAGAAATACGAGAAATGGGACCAGTAGCAAAGGTGTAACGAAAGATTTAACTGTGAGATCAGAGGTTAAAGCACCTGCTAGAACCTACGCTATTTGCGCTCGCAAAGATGCGTCATCCCCTGATGTTATCACTGGTACATTTTCTCTCTATGATACTATTGTAGTTGCATTGATTGATCTTGGATCGACGCATTCTTATATTTGCATGAATTTGGTATCTAATAAGAATTTTCCTGTTGATTCTACTGAGTATGTGATTAAAGTGTCGAACCCCTTAGGAAAATATGTTCTAGCTGATAAAGTTTGCAAGAATTGTCTTTTAATGATTCGGGGTCACTGTTTTCCAGCTTACTTAATGCTTTTACCGTTTGATGAGTTCGATGTAATTCTTGGGATGGATTGGTTGACTCTACATGATGTCGTAGTGAATTGTAAATGAAAGATTATTGAATTGAAATGTCAAGATAATAAAGTTCTTCGGATTGAACCGAATGAGTCGGGTTAGTTGCCTATTGTGATTTCGTTGATGTCAGCTAGAGGTATGTAAGAAAAGGTTGTGAAGCTTATCTTGCATATGTACTAATTACGAAAGTGTCTGAATTAAAAATCGAATCTGTGCCGGTAGTTTGTGAATACCCGGATGTGTTTCTAGAAGAGTTGCTTAGATTACCACCAATTAGAGAAGTTGAGTTTGCTATTGATTTAGTACTGGGAACTTCGCCGATATCAATAGCTCCGTATAGAATGGCTCCGACCAAATTGAAAGAATTGAAATCTCAGTTGTAATAGTTGACAAATAAGGGTTTTGCGAGACCGAGTTTTCTACCTTGGGGTGCACCAGTGTTATTCGTCAAGAAGAAAGATAGATCCATGAGACTTTGTATTGATTATCACCAACTTAACAAGGTTACAATAAAGAGCAAGTACCTTTTACCAAGAATTGATGATTTGTTTGATCAGTTGAAAGGGCCAACAATGTTCTCGAAGATAGACTTGAGATCAGGCTATTACTAGTTGAGATTTAAAGATTCGGATGAGCCGAAGACTGCGTTCAGAACAAGGTACGGACATTTTGAATTCCTTGTTATGTTGTTTGCGTAAACTAATGCTCCTGTAGTTTTTATAGGCTTGATGAATCGAATCTTCCGACCGTATTTAGATAAATTTGTGGTTGTTTTTATTGATGACATTTTGATTTATTCCTGACATGAGTCTAAGCATGTAGAACATTTAAGAATTGTATTACAGAATTTGAGAGATAAGAAATTATATTCTAAATTCAGCGAAAGTGAGTTTTGGCTCTAAGAAGTTGGATTTTTGGGACATATTGTTTCAGCGGAAGGTATACGGGATGATCCAGTAAGATTTCGGTAGTTGTTGATTGGAAACCACCGAGAAATGTATCCAAAGTTAAAAGCTTTTTGGGTTTAGCTGGTTACTATCGATGTTTTATTGAGGGATTCTCAATGATTGCTACACCTATGACTAGATTGTTACAAAAGATGTGAAGTTCAAGTGGTCTGAGAAATTTCAAAAGAGTTTCGAACAGTTAAAAGCGTTGTTGGCTGAGGCACCAGTGTTAGTGCAACCTGAGTCAGGGAAAGAGTTTGTGATTTTCAGTGACGTGTCTTTGAAAAGTTTAGGTTGTGTGTTGATGCAAGAAGGTAAAGTGATAGCTTATGCCTCGAGAAATTTGAAACCGTAAGAAAAGAACTATCCGACTCACGACTTAGAATTAGTCGCTATTGTGTTCACTTTAAAATTTTAGAGACATCATTTATTCGATGAGAAGTGTCACATCTTTATCGGTCACAAGAGTTTAAAGTATTTGATGACTCAGAAAAATTTGAATTTGTAACAACAGAGATGGCTCAAACTATTGAAAGACTATGGGTTAGTGATCGACTATCATCTGGGGAAAGCGAACGTAGTTGCAGATACTTTAAATAGAAAGACTTTGTTTGCTTTGAAGGCGATAAATACGCGGTTAACCTTATCTGATGATGGATCGATTTTGGTCTAGTCGAAAGCTAGACTGGTATTTCTTCAGCAAATTTGCGAAGCTCAAAAAGGTGATAATGAGTTGCAAGCTAAAAGTGTTCAATGCAAATCGAATAGTGATTTAGAATATCAAATTGGATCCGATGATTGTTTGACGTTTCGAGGTAGGATTTGTGTTTTGAGAGATACTGAACTAATTCAGGAATGTCTTCATAAAGCACATAATGGTTGTTTATCTGTTCATTTTGGGTGTACAAATATGTATAACGATTTGTGGAAATTGTATTAGTGGTCAGGCATGAAACGAGACATTTCAGAGATTGTAACGAGATCTTTGATTTGTCAACAAGTGAAAGCCAAACGTCAAGTGTCTTTGGGTTTACTTCAGCTTGTGATGGTACCCAAACGGAAATGGGATAGAGTTACGATGGATTTTGTATCAGGGTTACCTCTGACTCTGAAGAAGAAAGATGTTGTTTGGGTCGTTGTTGATAGATTGACAAAATTTTCTCATTTCATTCCGATACGTATAGATTTTTCACTGGATAAACTAGCTAAATTGTACATTTCTGAGATTGTTAGATTACACGGGGTGCCTACTTTTATTATTTCGGATAGAGATCTGAGGTTCACGTCACGATTTTGGAAGAAATTGCAAGAAGCTTTGGGTACAAAGTAGAATTTTAGTACTGTATTTCATCCATAAACTGACGGTCAATCTGAGAAAGTGATTCAAATTCTCAAAGATATGCTTCGCTATTGTGTTTTAGAGTTCGAAGGTAGTTGGGAGAAATATATACCATTAGTCGAATTTGCTTATAACAACAGTTATCAATTGAGTATAAATATGGCATCGTATGAAGCATTGTATGGCCCAAGTGTCAAACTTTGTAGTACTGACCGAGCTTACTAAGAAACAGATTCACGGGGTTAATTTGGTCAGAAAAACCGAAGAGAAAGTGAAAGTGATTCATGATTGTTTGAAAGTAGCTTCGGATCGATAGAAATCGTATTCAAATTTGAAACGGAAGGATATCGAATTTCAAGTTGGTGATAAGGTATTTCTGAAAGTGTTTTTGTGGAAGAAAATTCTTAGATTTGGTCAGAAAGGAAATTTGAGTCCGCGTTTCATTAGGCTATATAAGATTATTGAAAGAATAGCGCAAGTGGCATATCAACTAGCTTTGCCGTCGGAGTTAGAAAGGATCCACAATGTATTTCATGTGTCGATGTTGTAACAATATCAATCAGATGTATCGTAGGTAATCTCACCGTTAGAGATTGAGATTCGACCCAATATGACATATGGTGAAGAACCGATCAAAGTGCTAGCTCGAGAGGTTAAACAGTTGAGAACTAAAAGCATAGCTCTAGTGAAAGTTTTGTGGCAACGACATGGGGTCAAAGAGGCGACGTGGGAACCCGAGGAAGCTATGAGCCTCTTTTCTGGTAAGATTCTCAGGGACGAAAATCCCTAAGGAATGAGAGTTGTAACAGCCCGTTTATGGGTCAAATCAAAATAGTAGTTTCGGGACCACAAATCTGAAGTAGAAATATTTATTTTATTTTTTCTTTAAGGTCTACAGCATGATAGAATAATTGTGTAAAAATTTGGTTAAGAAATTTTATCGATTGGGTGTTCAATTTGACTAGAAGGACTAAATTACAATAGGTGCAAAATTTGAGTTCTATAAGTTAAAGGTGTCTATTTGCTATGAAATTTTAAATTGGAAGTCCTTAAATGGTAATTAGACCATTATACTTTGGGATCGACAAAAATGGACATGCATGGTTAGGTGAAATTTTAAAGTTATGCATTAAGGGCATTTTAGTAATTTGGCATATAAAGACAAAATTAACTAAATAAAAGTGTCCATCTTCTCAATTTAGTCCCCTCATAATCGAATTTCACAAGAAGCCGTAGCTAGGGTTTTGGCCAAGCTTTCAAGCTCGATGGTAAGTTCATTCTTGTTCCGTTTTTAATGATTTTTATATTTTTGAGATTGTAGTAGCTTGATCTAGCTATTTCAATGACTAATTTGAAAGAAAGTTAAAGTCTAAAATTTTACCCATGTTGAATATGTTTGTATTTTGATGTTTGATGGTAGAAAATGCATGTTTGTTGTTAGTTAAACAACATTTGTAAAGTGATTTTTGATAAAAAAATCAAATAGGGACTTATTTGTAAAATGTTATAAAATGTGTAGACAAGTGTGAATAAATGAAAAATGTGGACTGTTATGAGTAAGGGTAAGGTTCGGCTAGGCTTCTATTGTGAAGAGATTGAAAGAAATTCATTTTACGAGCCTAGGGACTAAATTGTAAAATGTTGAAATATTAGTGGCAAAAATGTAATTTTTCCATAATGTGATTTTGGATTGAATTGAATAGCTTGATGATTAAATAAGTTAAATGTAGTATTATAGATCAAGAAAAACAAAGTTCGGGTGTAGATGGGGGAAAAACAAAATAATTGACGAATAGATCCCTTTTGTCATTTTTGCATTCGAGGTAAGTTCATATGTAAATAAGCTCTATTATAATTGTATTTTAAATGCTTTAATCTTGTACGAATTGTGTAAACAAGTCTATAGACACGTTTGAGGACGTTTTGGCAAGTGAGAAATCCCAATCGAACCTTAAGAATAGATTAGGATACAAGTGACATGTCACTAGGGCATTATGTTATGTGATCCGGGTGCTGGTCCTGTACGTCCTACCGGTGGCTGAGTATACAAGCATATGTTGCAATTACTTGACAGCTTGTGTAAGCAGCACCATGTAGCTACATCTTGACTGACTACTTGTGTAAGTAGGCCAGTTGATGGCTCAAGAGCGAGCATATATGTGTTATGAGATAGAGGTAGCAATGGCTACATATGTGGCACATTGTGTGTAAGGTTTCTCGAGTATCCGATATTATTATTCCGAGTGGTTCATTGGGAATGCTAACGATGAGAATAAGTATAAAATTATTACGAGATGGTACAGGTATGCACATAAAGCTTATGATTATTATATTCGTGAAATGATGATTTCAAGGTGAGTTTGTGCTGGAATGATTTATGGTCATGAGATTATGGTAAATTGCATTATTTTATATTATATTACTTGAATGTTAAATGTATGGTAAGATTTTATTATTTTTTCATACGAGCTTACTAAGCTATATAGTTTACTCCGTTTTACTTTCCATGTTTTATAGTGTCACCAATCTAGCTCGGATTGGAGATCGTCAGAGATCTCATCACACTATCAAACTATCATTTTGGGTATCGATGATCTTAACATTTTGAGTATATGGCATGTATAGGGATTTGGTCATTTTGTTATATGTGTCATCATGATTTGGCCAAATGTATTGGCTTGTAATTGTCAAAGGCTTGATTTGGTATTTGGCCTTGTAAATGGGCTCATTTTGGTTAAGTTGATTGTAAGCTCATATTTATATATTTATATATGCATGTATGTGCTAATGTCCCTTTGGTGATGTGGTTTATATTGGTATGTTAAATATTGATTGTGGTTAATTACTTGTTGTGAAATGGATGAGTTTGGTTTATTGGTATGATGGATTATTTTGATATTAATGCAAATTGGAAGTAGTCATAGTGGTGTTTTAAATGTGAAATTGGTATGTTTGATTTGGCATAATGGAATGTCATGAGCATCATCGATGATGGTATTGCATTGACATGTGTTGGCCATGATTGTAGATGTTTTGGTTGCCTAAGTATACCATGATTTATGCCATTGAAATTCTGTGTTTGTGTGTAAATGAAGGTGGTAAATGGCTTGGTAAATTGCCTTTATTGTGTCCACATGTGTAGACACACGGGCGTGTGTCTAGGCCATGTGTGACTCATGGCCTGTGCCATGGGCATGTGTTTTGGCCGTGTGTCCTTTACACCTTAATTTTGAGAAATAGAATGCTCAAAATTGAGCACACGGGCAGAGACATGGGCGTGTGTCTCAGCTATGTAAGGGACACAGCCTCAAGCACGGGTGTGTGTCCCGACCGTGTGAAGTCTGCACCTATTTTATGAAAATTAAATTAATTACACGGCTTAGTGCACGAGCGTGTGACTTGGCTGTGTGACTTCAATTTGTTCATGCATTGCAAAACAGAGAGTTCCACGAGTTAGGGACACGAGCATGTGTGACCACACGATCTGACCACACGGGCGTATGACCCCTATACATGGCAAAAAAATTTATAAGTTTTGTGAAAATTCCCTGAGTTATCGGTTTAGTCTCGAACCACTTCTAAAGCATGTTTTGGGCCTCGTAGGCTCATATTAGTGACTTTATGATTGAATATAAATGGTTTTAATTTGGATGCAAATTTATGACTTAATTTGTATGTTCGCTTGCAACGTAAGTCCGGTAATGCCTCGTACCCTATTCCGGCGTTGAATATAGGTAAGAGGTGTTACATTAACTATAATGATTAAATTGAATAAAGGGCAAAAGTTTAATTATAAATTAAAGAAAAAGTAAAGGGACTAAATAAGCAATTAAACCTTAATTGACAAGTGGATGGTGTAGAAGAAAACATGTGTCAAAATAAATTTAATATATTAAATTATATTATATATTTACTTATTATTTAAGTAAATATTATTATATCATTATATTATTATATTATTATTATTATTATTAAAATATAAAGTAAATAAAAGAATAGAAAAAGAAATAAAGAAATAAAGCAAGAAACGAAATAGAAAAGAAAAGAAAAAGAGAAAGAAAAAGAGAAAAGCTAGAGATTTCAAAGTTCAAAGCTTAATTGGTAAGTCAATTTAGTCTCTTTTCTTATAATTTTTATGTTTTCAGAATCCTAAAATTAAATACTACCTAATCTATGTCAAAATTTTAGAAATTATTAAGTTTTTAAATGTTGTCTATGTTGAATAATTAGAGTATTAGAGACTAAATTGTAGAATTTAAGCTAGAAATGAAAAAAGGATTGAATTGTAGAATAAATTATAAGTTTTGAGCATTAGGGACTAAATTGTAAAAATTTCAAAATTTAGGGATTTAAGTGAAATTAGAGAGTTAAAACTAGTTTAAAGTGAGAATTGAATGAAAATATAGAATTAATTATGACAAATAAAGTTAGTCCCTGATTAGGAACTAAATTGGAATGTAGGCAAATGTTGAATAAAAATTGAAATATTCAATGTGATAATTTAATTGTATTGTATTGATGAATTTTAATTGTTTAATTTTCGTAGCTAACGTTGTGTTGGAAACCTCGACTAAGAAAGGAAAAGATAAAGTTGACGAAGAGTAGCTTGAAAGTTTAGGTTTGTATTTCTATAATCCGAATCTAAATATTAATTGTTCTGTTTTTGATTTAATGTTTATGGTAAGAGAATGAGGTGAGTAATTAGCCTTTTGATATTGAATTGAATGTATGTAAATTTGTGATTAATGTGATATTTGAACATTGGATAATTGTGACATTTGAAAAGTGAATTGAAACCCTATTAACTGTTTCGGGCTAAGTCCATAGGATTGGAAGAGTTCAGGGATTACTTCGACCTTGAGTCGATGAGACACTGGGTGTCAATCTATTACTTCGGATTAATTCGATGAGGTACTAGATGCCAATTTACTTCGGTTTAACTGATGAGACACTGGGTGTCAAATTATTACTTCGAATTATCCGATGAGGCACTGGGTGCCAAGCTGGTGTGTTTTGGTTGGATCCGTGTACCCGTCCGAGTCCGAGTTGTGTTAATAGGGTAATTAAATGAAATGATACTGTGAATAGTATTGAAAAGCACTGAATTGTGAAAAGTTATTTGAGATAGCAAGTGATGAATAAGTTATGAATGATTTGTTATGAATTGATTATTTGAATGGTTATTGATATTGTATAATTAAACATGTATGTTATATTATTTTACTTTAAATACTCAGATTATAAAAATACCACTGAATTTATACTCAGTGTATGGTTTGTTTTCCATGCGCAGGTTAGGTACTTAAGTTGATCACCGGTTCAGCATCCATCAATGATCTCGAACTCAAAACGTGGTGATGTATATTTCTTTTTGTGTCGGCATTTACCTGGGGCGTTTAAATGCTAATTATTTTGTGGATTGATTGTAAATATGATTATAAGTTAATTTTAGGTTGGTTATATATATGCTTATGTTTAAGATCATAAAATGACATGTTAAAATTGAAGTCCAAATAAATAGAATATAGGCAATTTAAGTTAAAATTGGCATGTTTACAAATTTGATTTGAATGAGGTCTTATTGATATGTTTCGATAATAAAATTGTGGTACCTATGAGGGTACATTGGTTAGGCACCTAGGATGTCTATTTTAACATGTTTTGAATGTCTTTAATTGTGTTTTGAATTGGTTGAATAAATGGTTTTTGAGTTTCTTAGTGTTCAAGATTGCAAGGAATGACAAACTTGTTGTTTATGTTTCATTTTGAGCCCACACAGCCAGACACACGGGCGTGTGACTGGAGTGTGTGAGACACACGGCTAACACATGGGTATGTGGTTTGGTCGTGTGTCCCTTTCAACCTTAGAATTTCAAATGAATGCCCAGGTATTTTCACACGGATAGAGACATAAGCGTCTGTCTCAGCTATGTGTGGCACACGGCCTAGCACACGGGCATGTGGCTTGGCTGTATGACCCAAGTCAGAGAGTTATACGGGTATGAACACAGACTGGGACACGGCCTTGTGTCCTTATTTTGAATGCCCAGACGGCCTGAGACATGGGCGTGTCACTTGACCGTGTGAGCTACACAACCTGGACAGAAGGACTTGTGTCCTCTGTTTTTTGAAAATTTTTGATGTTTTCGGGAAACTTTCTTGAGTACCCGGTTTAGTCTCGCTTTGTTTCTAACACTTATTTTGGGCCTCGAGGGCTCATAAAAGGGGCAATATGATTAAATTATTACATGTATACTAAATGATATGAAATGTTCGTATTTGATCTAAAAAGTTTGATAATACTTCACAACCATGTTTTGGCAACGAATAAGGGTTAGGGGTGTTACATTTATGGGGCTCTAGGAAAATTCGGTCTAATGTTGGTAGGATTTATGATAAATTATGTTAGTACCAGTTTCGAGGATTAAATTGAAATTTATGTTAAAGTAGTATAAATTTTGTAATTAAATATGAATTGGTATGTAAAACGTTAATTTATTATTTCTATTTAATTTGTACCTAACGTCGAACCGAAAATTTCGAGTAAGAAAGGAAAAGGCAAGGTTGTTGACAAATAAATTCAAATTTACGGTGTGTGATTCTATAATTCAAACTATTTTAATTATTGCATTGAACATTTCATTATATGGTGAGTTATAAGGTAAGCTACAAGGTTAATTTAGTGTGATATGTATTGAAATGGTCGAATTGGGTACTTGTGCTTGGGATTGTATTGAATATTATCGAAAAATGAAATTGATTATGTTATGGAAAGAAAAATATGTTGCTATGAGCATTTATATACTTATGATTGAATTATTTGAATTGATGAAATTATATTATAAAATTGAGGAATTGAATTATGAATTGAACCGAGAGTTATGTTACCCTATTAACTGTTCGGGCAAGCTGGGGTATAATTGGCATGCCATAGGATAAGAAGAGTTCAGGGTTTTATGACTAGGTATTGGGGAGTGCTGGACACCGCATTTGTCGATTTTACCTGCCAATGTAGGGCACAATTTGTTTCTACGGATTATTTCGTTAGACACTAGGTGTCACATTTGGTTAGTTCGTTGGATTTGCGTATCTGACTCCGAGTCATGTTAATAGGGGAAAATAAAAAGAAAGTGATTAAAGTTGAAATGGTAATGGAAATAAAGATGGATGTGAATTTTTGTATATTTTATAATGAATGTATAAAATGGAAATGTGATGATTCATGAAATTTCTTCAGTTTGAATTGAATAATGAGTTATAAAATATGAATAAAGCAATACATGTTTCCTTACATTACTTTACTTGCATTTTAGTTAGGTAATTAAATATCTTATACCATGTTTAAATACTTAGATTATGGAAGCATCACTGAGTTATACTCAGCATACATTTTTCTTCTTGTGCGCAAGTTAGGTACCTAGTAGATCTATCATCGACTAAGCATCCAATAATGATTCCGACTTCAAATGTTGGTGAATGGTATTTTTATTGGTTTTGGCATGTACCTAGGTTATAATATGATAGTTTTGGTCTTTTTTGTATCTTGGTGGTCTTTTGTGGTATGGTAATGATGTGCATTTGGTTGATAGGCATTATTTTAGATTTGGTAATTCTATGGTTATAGAATGTATAAAATGTTTATGCGGTAGTTAACTTATAATGTAGACATATTTGGTTGCCTCGTTTTGGTGGTTTGGTATTTAGTACTTTGGAAGCATTATTGTAGATGGCCCAATTTAGATATGACAATGATGTTTTAGATGAATGTTTAATGTATATGTATATGCCTTGTGGTGTCAATGAGGCCACATTGGTTAGGCACATAAATTGTAGGAAATAAGTATGTTTTAGTCTCAATTATAGGTGTTTGAAAGCATGTTTATAGCTGGTTATTGTTTGAATTGGCACATAAGGAATTGGCGTTGAAATGCCTTGTTTTTGAAGAAAATTTTAGGTACACATGACCTGGGACATGGGCTGTCACACAGTCTACAACATGACCGTGTGACCCAACATTGAATGTACACATGGTTTGGCACACAGCCTGTGACACGACCGTGTGGCCCTAATTCGAATATCCATATAGGTAGACATACGGGCGAACAGACGGGCTAAGACAGGACCATGTGTCTAGAATTTCGAATGTCTACACGGTTTGGGCTATGTCACACGGCCTGGCCACATAGCCTTGTGACCCCTGTTTCCAAGATTTTCAAACATTTCCAAAATTTTCTGTTTTGTTCAAAAATGATCCCCGAACGTTCCCAAACTATTTTTAAGGCCCCAATGGCCTTGTTTAATGCATGTAAGTGCATTTTCATTATATATATGATTCATTGTTTTTGTTTATATTTAAATGTTTCTTATTATATTGTAATACTTCGTAACCCTAATCCAACAACAGAGAAGGGTTAGGGGTGTTATAGAACTCATCTCTAATTGATTAAGCCTTTTGAGGATTTGTTGGTACTTGTCCTCACTACCAATAGTGTTCACTATTGATTGTTTGGCCCAATATGTGAACCGTTTAGCCAGCCACATGTAAGAGGTGACAGGCCTCGGCGTAGGTCTTTGACATGAATGCTCCTACGTATGCTTGATCAAGATTATAGCATAAGTTTTTGTCAAGTCTATTATAGAAGACTTGAAGTTGCAGCCAATCTTGTAAACCATGATATGGACACTTACACAAAATTAACTTAAAGAGCTCCCATGCCTCATATAATGACTCTCTTTCCAATTGTTGAAAATTCATAATATCCATATGAAGTTTCATTGTCTTGCTCGGGGGAAAGTACTTTGCCAAAAATTTCCTCGCTAGCTCGTGCCATGTGTTTATAGAATCTACCAGCTGCGAATCTGACCACATAAAAGCATTATTAGTAAGAGAGAAAGGGAATAACCGAAGACAAATAGCGTTATTAGATACCCAATTATACTTGAAAGTATCACAAATGGTTAGAAACCACTTAAGGTGTTAGTTTTGATCCTTATTCATAGACCCTCGAAATTGAAAATCTAACTATATCATCTGGATCATGGCCAGTTTTATTTCGAATCTCTTAGCATTAACCGTCAGGCGATTAATGCTACCTCGAATCGCATCTAATTTAGGCATCACGTAGTCATGCAAAGTTCATTACTCTGTGGGTAGGTGTGGTGGTTGTTGAATTTCTCCTTGCAGATTCTCAATAGGTTACTCTCTTTGTGGAGGTGGGATGTCTCTAGGGTGTTGCACCCTCCTCACATGTGTGATGATACTTTCTGCTTCCGGCTTAAATGGTAAGACACTGTTACCACTTCGAGTTATACAATTCCTCCTACAAGCACAAAAGAGTGAAGAAAATTAATTAAAATTTGCAACAAAATAAACACAAATAGAAAACAAGGTCATATCTATAAATCCTACTTTTTCTACTTATCTCTACCTAAAAGTGTACACTATAAATTACTCAATATTACATTGTCTCCTAGGAAATAGTGCCAATAACTTAACTGACATCGCTTATGTGAGATAAAACAATGAAATTATAAAACAATTTTTAAGGCCCAATTTTATTACAAGCATATAGGTCAATTGTAATATTTATAGTGTTACAATGAAACATTAGAGTATTCCAAGAATTGAAACCAAGAGAGATGGAAATTGAGCAATAGCTAGCATACACTAGAAAGTCTAAGTGGCTATTGATATGATTTATAGTACGAAAATTCATGTCAAGAAAATATTACAAGAACATTAAATATGCTACTCTAAGGACTAAATTGCAAAAAATCTAAAACTAAGGGAATATTTAGTAAATAACTAATGGTGGTTGGTTGATTTTAATGTGGTTCACTGATCCTCGAACAATGGACTTAAATCGCGTAAATTCTAAGTGGCTCCATTTTATCTTCCAATCTCAATTTTATCGACTTAGACGAATTAGCTACAATTTATCTTCCGATCTCACTGGATAATCAGGGACTAATGAACGGGTGCACGATAAGTTTATTTTCTTGTCTCACTTGCCTCGATATTCCCTTAGGGGCCTCACTTTCTAAGTTTTTAGGTCTATTTGATTTAGTCAAATTTATTATGATTTAGTCATTTGACCAAATATTTCAATTTACCTACATCTTCATCAACCAACCCCCTTTAAGGTTTAGCTACTCATGCTAAAACTAAAAGAAATGAACATGGAGATGGAAAACAAACAACCATGAAATTAAAACTTAAGAAAAATACGAAAGTTGAGATTTTTATGAAGAAAACTTAAATAACCTAAAACTAAAAGCATTTAAAAAGAAAATTTAAAGCAATAAACATAAAAGGAACAAGTTTGACCATATTTAAAGTAAAAGAAAACGAAATACATTAAACTAAAGCTTAAAGTGTCTTGAAACAAAGGTACAAGAACTAAAAGTGTAAATAAACCTTAGCTACAGTGATAACTAACTTAACTAACACTAAGAACATGAAGAACAAAAAGTAAATGCAAAAAAAAAAAAGAGTTTAAACTAAGGAAGAAGAAGAGAAAATGAAAAGCCTAGAAAAAGTGCAGAAAAACTAAGAGAAACTTAAAGAAAATTAAACCTAAAACTAAGATAATGTGTCTCTCTCCTCCTTGGAAAATTTTGGTTGTTTTAAGCTATCTTTTGATTTTTTTTTTGTTGCCAAAAAAGCCTCTACACAGACATTAGGTGATTGGTGGACTGAGTGGACAAAGATTACCCTTTTTGTCTAAGTTTGTCCCTTTAACGAAGATGGTGACACGATACCCAAAAGTGGATATCACGACACTTCGTGCAGTGTCGGGCCTTGGGTCACCTTTGAAGGGTGGATATTACGATACCACTTAAAGGAGCCTTCAATCTTCTATAATGTTAGAGATATCGTGATTCCAAGGTGTGGATATCATGATGCCCCTTCCTTTTGTGTTGTTCTCATTGTTTTTTAACCTTTAACAAATCCTTACACCACTCAACCACACGTTACGCCTCCCAATGGCACTATTGGTCAAATTGGGTCACATAATAGGAAAAAACAAGATATTTTCACTTAGTAACTAAAAATCTAAAAATAACAAAAAACTATACAAAATACGCTATTTTCCTCGAGAAAAAATTACTTAACTATACCAATAGTGCCTAATTTGCCACATCAATTTTTGGCAGATTACAAAGCTTGAATGGCATTAGATCAACAAATTTAGCGTTGGGAGTGGATCCTCAAAGAGTCAAGCCCACTAGTGAAGCATGGCCTTATGGTGCTTCTGACGAGTTGGCCCAATCATTAGTGAGGAAAAGAAAAGGGCCTTCGTCCCCAAGGTAATACCTCTTTCACACTTATCCCTTCAACACTTAAACTTAAGGGTATCTAATCACACCATGTCCATATTAATCCTAGTACTGACTCCTAGTTTTTCATTTCAGGTTTTCCCTCTCCGCTTAACTTTTTCAACATCCTTCTCGCATGCATGTGGTGGCACTTATGGAAAGTGCGAAAGTAGTTTCAGTGGTGGCTGATAGTCAGGTGTGGGTGATTAGTAGTCACTATAAGAGGGAAAGACTAGTAGGAGTGTAACACCTCACACCCGTAACCTACGCCGGGATGGAATACGAGGCGTTACCTTATTCGGTCAAATTTAAAAATTTTTCAATCTAAATTGAAAACTCCACAATAAAGGCCTACGAGGTTCCAAACGTTCATGTAAAACCATTCGGGAATGATTCGAGTCTTTCCACGAACTCAGGAAATTTTTTTTCTAGACACAGGGGCACACGCCCGTGCGGAAGGGGCAACACGCCTGTGTAACCAATTCGACATGGTCGTGCTATTGGCCCGTATGGCTTACATGGCCCAAGCAATACAAGGACACGCCCGTGTCCTTACCTGTGTAGAATTAATCCTAAATTCACACCAACAGGGGTTTTCACACGGCCTGGCACACGCCCGTGTCCCTGGCCCGTGTCCTTCACACGGCCATGACACACCCGTGTCCTAGCCCGTATGCAAAAACCTGGACATTCTGTTTCTGACATCATCAATTCTTAAGGGTCACACGGCCAAGGCACACGCTCGTGTGCTAGGCTGTGCCTTTCATACGACTGAGACACATGGTCGTGTCTCTGCCCGTGTGTTTACTATCATGCATACTGACTTGTAATTTTTACGTGCAGGGGCCACACAGCTGGATTAAACGTCCATGTGGCTGGCCGTGTGTCACACACGGCCTAGACACATGCCCTTGTGCCTACCCGTGTGGAAAAAATGAGCCTATTTACCAAGCTTCTTTGCCACCATTACATACATAACCTATATAAAATCATTCTATGCAAATACAAGGATACATCACATAGCCAAAATAGCTACAATGGACAACATTTCATTTATGCAATTTACTCATCCGTGAAAATATCATCTTCAATTTATAAATATCAAAATGAGTACTGACCATTATCCATGGCCTTATACAAAATAAAGGGATTTATCCCAAGCCAACACATTTGGCTAATTTCTCAATGACACAAAATATTAAAGTCTAAGTGTGACACCCCTAATTTGACCCTAGTCGGGAAGTGGTTTCGGGACCGCTAAACCGAGTTGCAGAAATAATTGAATATAATATTTTATGTCTAAAATATGTTGTGTGAAATTTGAATGCTTTGATTTTTGTCAATTTGAATGTGTTTCTAAATAAAGAGGACTTATGTGAGAAGCTTTGAATATATGTGTGGCTTATTTTAAGTGATTAATTATTGAATGATGCAAATAAGTGGGTTTGCATGCCAATTTGCCACTTTTAATGCTAGTGGCCGGCCAAGCTCATAAGTATGGGCATTATATGCATGGTTTAATATTATTATATTTATTAGTGGTGAGAAATATGTAATAAAAAATGTATTAAATGAATTAAAGATGAATAAAAGAGTATGGGTAATAAAAATAATGTGTTAGTGGGAGGAGAAACCAAAGTTGGTTTATTCCTCTATTGCCGTAGCTAGGAAAGGGTGGAGAAGAAATTTCCTTTTGTTGTTAAAATTTTCGGCTAAGGAGATTGCTAGATTAAGGTATGTACAATGCTACTCTTGGAAATTCATGCATAAATTGAACGGTTAGTTTGAATTCTACCTATTTCATGGTTCAAATTTTTGTTATTTTGGAAGATTGAAATTCGGCCAAGGAGCTTGAAATTCTTAGTAGTTGTTTTGATGTCATTAGCATGGAAATTTATGTTGGATGTGTTGAATTTGCTAGTTGTTTTGGCTTGGAAGTTAAGGTTTAGTGTTTGATTATGTGATTGCCCATATGTGTGATAGCCGAACATAGACTTTGTTTAAAGTCTTGGTCAAAGGCCGGTTAAGTGTTTTGGAAATGATTAAGCTAGGTGTTTGATCTTTTTGGTTCGGCATAGTACATAAAATGTTGCTAGATGGAGAAAAAATTCGGCCAGCAAGAGGTGTGCTAAGGCCGAATATAATTTTGTATATTAATGAGTAATGCATGTGTTGAATTGATGGAATGGAGAGGATGTTTTAATAGTGCATATATGTGTATTAGCCAAGTTTTGAACTTGAAACAAAATGGTATTTGGTCAATACAAGTGACCATACTTGTAGAATGTATTAAGTATGCAATCGGCCTCAACATAGACATGCATGTTCGGCCACACGAATGAATGCATAGATTGATGTTGTACATTCGGCTATAGGTAAGCATAATGATGATCCTATCTTGACTTAGACAATCGGCTCAAGGAGAATTTGTTAAGTGCTTAGTTAATTGATATTAGGTTAATGATGTGTGTATTTGGTCCTAAAGGTGCACATGAGGAAATGTTTGATTAATTGTACTAAATTGCTTAATGTGATTAAAAATGCGTATGACCATTTTGTATTTGAGCTAAAGGTGGCCATATGACCTACCAAATTCATTGTCATATTCGGCCATAAGCTAGCATAATGAGACTTTAATAAGTTAAATTTGTTTGAATTAGCTCAAGAGCTTAGAGGACCAAAGTTGGATAAAGGAAAGGAAAAAGTGATCGAATAGCCGCCGAAATCGTTCAACAACATCCGAGGTAAGTTTTAAGTGATTAAACGTTGAGTAAATTCAATTATAATAGGACATGATGAGTTGATTTAATAAGATATGATGTGGCCATGATATGTTCTAAGCTCAAATGGTAAGTTCTTAAGTGTTTGAGCTTGGGAATTTAAGGGTAATTTGAAATAGTCTGCTTAGGACAGCAGCACTAACGTGACTTTAGAAAATCACCATAAATTTATGGATCTGAATTAGAGGCTGAATGAGACATGAAATTAAAGCTTAATGAGTCTAGTTTCTTATAAAAGAAACCGTGTAAGCAAAGGAATTTCCGATAATGAGATACTTAAAGTTATGTGAGACAGCGCAGAATGACACTGTAATCCTCTGTTCTGTTTTTATAAAATCATTATAAATTGTACAAAAATGGTTATAAGATAAAATTTATATTCTTAGACTCCGTAATGAGTCTAGTTTCAAATGAAATCAAATACAACACATTTTGAATTCTGTAAAATGAGAAATTTGATTCGTAGTGAAGAGGGGTCAGATTATTCAAACAGTGAAACAGGGGAAACTTTAAGAAAAATCTGGTATTGATTGGTCAAACCTAAAATTCTGTAAATTTTATGGATGGAAGATATACGAGTCTATATTCAGGAAAAATTAACGGAAAGTGATTTGGAGTTTTGTAGCTCTAGTTATAAATAATTTAGTGACTATTACTCAGGAAAAACAGCTTGTGCTGAATTTGAGATTGTGTTGTAAACCTTGATAAACTTGTTTTAGTTGCTCATAAGCTATTGATTAAACCCATACGTGAATTCTAAATTGTGATATTGGAAAATGATAGATGTAGATTCAGCCAAGACAGTGTGTATACGTGAAAGTATATGTGGTATGTGAAGTATATTTGGATAATTGTGATGTGAATACATGAAAATCTATATTTTGATTTAGGATTCTATGTGATGGATGTGAACATGCATATATGAGATAAGGCCTAATGGCCGATGTGATGAATGTGAAAGTGTATATATGTGATAAGGCCTAATGGCCGATGTGACGAATGTGAAAGTGTATATATGTGATAAGGCCTAATGGCCGATGTGATGAATGTGAAAGTGTATATATATGTGATAAGGCCTAATGGCCGATGTGATGAATGTGAATGTGAAAGTGTATATATGTGATAAGGCCTAATGGCCGATGTGATGAATATGAAAGTGTATATATGTGATAAGGCCTAATGGCCGATGTGATGAATGTGAAAGTGTATATATGTGACAGGGCCGAGTGGCCAACGTGATGGATGTGAAAGTGTATAAATGTGATAAGTCCCGAAGGGCATTTGTGTCAGTACTATATCCGGGTTAAAACCCCGTAGGCTTTATGCGAGAATATTATCACCAATTAATGTCCGTAAGCTTCGTGCTCGTACTATATCCGAGCTCTAAAGACCCGATGACTACGTGTGGGGATTTTGTCCGGGTAAAACCCGATAACTTCGTGTGGAGATTATGTCCGGGTAAGACTTCGTAATAAGAATTGCTTATAAATATATTCAATGCGAAAGGTTAAACAGGTATGTACTCCAAGTTTATATGTGAGCTTGATTTGCACTAAATCATAAGGTAGTTATGTGATGCATACGAGAGCAATCTATGAGACTATTCCTATGATTATGTGACATCGGATCAGTGTGAGAGGTTATGTGAAATCATACGATATATCTATGTCACATGAGCTCACTTTTATGTGAAAGTTTATCTGCCTATTGTATATGATGAGATGTGCATATTCGGTAAAGGGATGGTATGCCCGAAGGAAGAGTGAAATAAAAATACGAACAACTATGTTATAATTTGATTGTTATCTGTTGACACTGCTTAAAACTTACTAAGCATTGTAATGCTTACTCCGTTTACTCTGTTTCCTCTGTTTTATAGATCTCATTGCGAAGCTACAGGCTCGGGGATCATCAGGAACTAGTCACACTATCACTATCCACTGCTTGTTACTGTTATGTTTAAAACTATTTTATGGCATGTATAGAATAGACTAGTGGCGGAAGAATATTTTTGGTTAATGTATATAAGCCATGCGAAAATGGCATCTTTTGAATGTTTACTTAGTGAAGTTTAAATTTTATCTCTGGCTGTGCTTAGTACTTATTTAAATGAATGATTTTTATTTCAAGAAAAAGTTTAAAATTTTACTGTTCTGACATGAGTTACAAGTCCGGTAATGCCCCTTACCTATTCTGGCGACGGTTACGGGATAGGGGTGTTACATTTTATTGGTATCAGAGCTACGGTTTAGTCGATTCTAGGACTAACATAGCACGCGTGAGTCTATTTATACATGCCATAAAGTGATAAAATGATAGTGTGATGATTTTTGGCTATTAAAATGTGTTTGCTGTATTGTAATGAATCTTGATCCCGATCGAGCTGTAGCAAGCTTCTGACTATGAGAATTTGCGATATAACTTCACTTAGATATGCCTAAATTATTAAGTTGATCAGGTACGTATCATGTACTCGTATTTGAATTTCGATTTGGATTGAATTATAAGGGTATAAGTGATGCAATTTTGAAAGAGTGTTATGACTATAAATGTGATTTTTGTATGTCGCTATGGAACTGGAGTTGAATGGTCGATAAGCATGTTGTGTTTGTATTCAAGTAATGTAAATGATATGCTAATGTGTATTGCTATATGTGTATACGTACATGAGAATTGAGAGTGATATATCCGGGCTAAGTCCCGAAGAGCATTCGTGCTAGTGATATATCCGGGCTAAGTCCCGAAGAGCATTCGTGCTAGTGATATATCCGGGCTAAGTCCCGAAGAGCATTCGTGCTAGTGATATATCCGGACTAAGTTCCGAAGAGCATTCGTGCTAGTGATATATCCAGGTTAAATCCCGAAGAGCATTCGTGCTAGTGATGTATCCGGACTAAGTTCCGAAGAGCATTCGTGCTAGTGATATATCCGTGCTAAACCCCAAAGAGCATTCGTGCTGGTGTTATATCCGGGCTAGGTCCCGAAAAGCAATCATGCTGGTGACGTGTATTCGGGCCTTCGTGCCTAGTAGGCTTCGTACCGGTAATTTGAGCAAAGTTTAAGTGTTCATTACTATACGAATTCAAATTTAAATGAGATGATATGTTTACAAGTGTACATACATGATGTTTATAGACTTGGTTAAGTCATTTCAATGTGTAATAACGAATGAATAAGAGCACTATGTGTGTAAATTATTAGAGGCACTGTGTGTGTGCGAATTCCTTTAACCGAGCACTATGAGTGCGAGATCGGTCAGTGGGCACTAAGTGTGTGAAGTGGAATTCATGTAAAACCTCGTCTGGGACGAAGGCATTGATTTGAGATAGTGTGTAAGACCATGTCTGGGACATGGCATCGGCTCGATATGTGAGAATATGTAAGACCATATCTAGGATATGGCATTGTAAGAGCTATATGTGCTTAATGAGTATCCGTAATGATTTCGAATGATTCAACAGGTATATTTAAGATGATAAATTAAGTAAGATCAGAATAAGTGATACAGGTATGTACGGAAGGTATGAGAAAATCAGATGAAAGTAAAAAGATGGTGGATATGTTGTTAAGAAATGAATTCATGTTGTAAATGTGTTATGAATTTAGTCTATGGAATGCTTGGTATATGAAGTCATATGTGCTATTGCTAAATGACCCCTATTTTTTTGTTAATCATATTCAAGAAATTATTTCGATTAAGTTTGACATTTGAAAGTCTGTAAGAATTTGTGATGAATGCTGATATTTTTGGATATATGGGTTATGTGCTAAAATAAATCCCATGCCGGTATACAATATGAGGCTTGATGCCAAATCGATTGTATACGGGTATCGTTAACGGTGATTGAATGTGCTAAATGAACTCAATGTTCAGGTATGTGGAAGTTGATTTTCTGTTGGAAATAGGTTAAGTTGAATAGTGAGATATGATGGAGTGATAAAGGATATTTATTGGGATGTTTGAGTATATGTGTACTTTCGGTCAGGTTACAGCTTATACATGAATGAAAATGTGGGTTACAAATATGTGGGTTGATGATGTGAATTATACATATTAATATGTGCTTAATATGTCTTTGAGATGCAATTGTGAATTAAATTAAGTGATTATTACTTATGAAATCAAGAAAATGAGATATATGTGCATACTTGTAGAAATGTTTATGTATTTTTTTAAGATAAGAAAATGATTTTATAGATCGATGCGAAATCAATAATGAATTACAATTGCCATCGATGAGCTAATGTTTATATGAATATAATTCAATAAGAGGACGTTATCCTAAACTATGCATCGGTAGAAATTTTCGGGGACGAAAATCCCTAAAGGGGGGAAGAGTTGTGACACCCCTAATTTGACCCTAGTCGGAAAGTGGTTTCGGGACCGCTAAACCGAGTTGCAGAAATAATTGAATATAATATTTTATGTCTAAAATATGTTGTGTGAAATTTGAATGCTTTGATTTTTGTCAATTTGAATGTGTTTCTAAATAAAAAGGACTTATGTGAGAAGCTTTGAATATATGTGTGGCTTATTTTAAGTGATTAATTATTGAATGATGCAAATAAGTGGGTTTGCATGCCAATTTGCCACTTTTAATGCTAGTGGCCGGCCAAGCTCATAAGTATGGGCATTATATGCATGGTTTAATATTATTATATTTATTAGTGGTGAGAAATATGTAATAAAAAATGTATTAAATGAATTAAAGATGAATAAAAGAGTATGGGTAATAAAAATAATGTGTTAGTGGGAGGAGAAACCAAAGTTGGTTTATTCCTCCATTGCCGTAGCTAGGAAAGGGTGGAGAAGAAATTTCCTTTTGTTGTTAAAATTTTCGGCTAAGGAGATTGCTAGATTAAGGTATGTACAATGCTACTCTTGGAAATTCATGCATAAATTGAACGGTTAGTTTGAATTCTACCTATTTCATGGTTCAAATTTTTGTTATTTTGGAAGATTGAAATTCGGCCAAGGAGCTTGAAATTCTTAGTAGTTGTTTTGATGTCATTAGCATGGAAATTTATGTTGGATGTGTTGAATTTGCTAGTTGTTTTGGCTTGGAAGTTAAGGTTTAGTGTTTGATTATGTGATTGCCCATATGTGTGATAGCCGAACATAGACTTTGTTTAAAGTCTTGGTCAAAGGCCGGTTAAGTGTTTTGGAAATGATTAAGCTAGGTGTTTGATCTTTTTGGTTCGGCATAGTACATAAAATGTTGCTAGATGGAGAAAAAATTCGGCCAGCAAGAGGTGTGCTAAGGCCGAATATAATTTTGTATATTAATGAGTGATGCATGTGTTGAATTGATGGAATGGAGAGGATGTTTTAATA
Source organism: Gossypium hirsutum (assembly GCF_007990345.1). Taxonomy (NCBI): domain Eukaryota; kingdom Viridiplantae; phylum Streptophyta; class Magnoliopsida; order Malvales; family Malvaceae; genus Gossypium; species Gossypium hirsutum. The sequence goes on from NC_053428.1 coordinate 74,228,167, forward strand.
GTGCATATATGTGTATTAGCCAAGTTTTGAACTTGAAACAAAATGGTATTTGGTCAATACAAGTGACCATACTTGTAGAATGTATTAAGTATGCAATCGGCCTCAACATAGACATGCATGTTCGGCCACACGAATGAATGCATAGATTGATGTTGTACATTCGGCTATAGGTAAGCATAATGATGATCCTATCTTGACTTAGACAATCGGCTCAAGGAGAATTTGTTAAGTGCTTAGTTAATTGATATTAGGTTAATGATGTGTGTATTTGGTCCTAAAGGTGCACATGAGGAAATGTTTGATTAATTGTACTAAATTGCTTAATGTGATTAAAAATGCGTATGACCATTTTGTATTTGAGCTAAAGGTGGCCATATGACCTATCAAATTCATTGTCATATTCGGCCATAAGCTAGCATAATGATACTTTAATAAGTTAAATTTGTTTGAATTAGCTCAAGAGCTTAGAGGACCAAAGTTGGATAAAGGAAAGGAAAAAGTGATCGAGTAGCCGCCGAAATCGTTCAACAACATCCGAGGTAAGTTTTAAGTGATTAAACGTTGAGTAAATTCAATTATAATAGGACATGATGAGTTGATTTAATAAGATATGATGTGGCCATGATATGTTCTAAGCTCAAATGGTAAGTTCTTAAGTGTTTGAGCTTGGGAATTTAAGGGTAATTTGAAATAGTCTGCTTAGGACAGCAGCACTAACGTGACTTTAGAAAATCACCATAAATTTATGGAGCTGAATTACAGTCTGACTGAGACATGAAATTAAAGCTTAAGGGGTCTAGTTTCTTATAAAAGAAACCGTGTAAGCAAAGGAATTTCCGATAATGAGATACTTAAAGTTGTGTGAGACAGCGCAGAATGACACTGTAATCCTCTGTTCTGTTTTTAGAAAATCATTATAAATTGTACAAAAATGGTTATAAGATAAAATTTATATGCTTAGACTCCTTAATGAGTCTAGTTTCAAATGAAATCAAATACAACACATTTTGAATTCTTTAAAATGAGAAATTTGATTCGTAGTGAAGAGTGGTCAGATTAGTCAAATAGTGAAACAGGGGAAACTTTAAGAAAAATCTGGTATTGATTGGCCAAACCTAAAATTCTGGAAATTTTATGGATGGAAGATATACGAGTCTATATTCAGGAAAAATTAACGGAAAGTGATTTGGAGTTTTGTAGCTCCAGTTATAAATAATTTAGTGACTATTGCTTAGGAAAAACAGCTTGTGCTGAATTTGAGATTGTGTTGTAAACCTTGATAAACTTGTTTTAGTTGCTCATAAGCTATTGATTAAACCCATACGTGAATTCTAAATTGTGATATTGGAAAATGATAGATGTAGATTCAGCCAAGACAGTGTGTATACGTGAAAGTATATGTGGTATGTGAAGTATATTTGGATAATTGTGATGTGAATACATGAAAATCTATATTTTGATTTAGGATTCTATGTGATGGATGTGAACATGCATATATGAGATAAGGCCTAATGGCCGATGTGATGAATGTGAAAGTGTATATATGTGATAAGGCCTAATGGCCGATGTGATGAATGTGAAAGTGTATATATGTGATAAGGCCTAATGGCCGATGTGATGAATGTGAAAGTGTATATATATGTGATAAGGCCTAATGGCCGATGTGATGAATGTGAAAGTGTATATATGTGATAAGGCCTAATGGCCGATGTGATGAATGTGAAAGTGTATATATGTGATAAGGCCTAATGGCCGATGTGATGAATGTGAAAGTGTATATATATGTGATAAGGCCTAATGGCCGATGTGATGAATGTGAAAGTGTATATATATGTGATAAGGCCTAATGGCCGATGTGATGAATGTGAAAGTGTATATATGTGATAAGGCCTAATGGCCGATGTGATGAATGTGAAAGTGTATATATGTGATAAGGCCTAATGGCCGATGTGATGAATGTGAAAGTGTATATATGTGATAAGGCCTAATGGCCGATGTGATGAATGTGAAAGTGTATATATGTGACAGGGCCAAGTGGCCAACGTGATGGATGTGAAAGTGTATAAATGTGATAAGTCCCGAAGGGCATTTGTGTCAGTACTATATCCGGGTTAAAACCCCGTAGGCTTTATTCGAGAATATTATCCCTGATTAATGTCCGTAAGCTTCGTGCTCGTACTATATCCGAGCTCTAAAGACCCGATGACTACGTGTGGGGATTTTGTCCGGGTAAGACCCGATAACTTCGTGTGGAGATTATGTCCGGGTAAGACTTCGTAATAAGAATTGCTTATAAATATATTCAATGCGAAAGGTTAAACAGGTATGTACTCCAAGTTTATATGTGAGCTTGATTTGCACTAAATCATAAGGTAGTTATGTGATGCATACGAGAGAAATCTATGAGACTATTCCTATGATTATGTGACATCGGATCAGTGTGAGAGGTTATGTGAAATCATACGATATATCTATGTCACATGAGCTCACTTTTATGTGAAAGTTTATCTGCCTATTGTATATGATGAGATGTGCATATTCGGTAAAGGGATGGTATGCCCGAAGGAAGAGTGAAATAAAAATACGAACAACTATGTTATAATTTGATTGTTATCTGTTGACACTGCTTAAAACTTACTAAGCATTGTAATGCTTACTCCGTTTACTCTGTTTCCTCTGTTTTATAGATCTCATTGCGAAGCTACAGGCTCGGGGATCATCAGGAACTAGTCACACTATCACTATCCACTGCTTGTTACTGTTATGTTTAGAACTATTTTATGGCATGTATAGAATAGACTAGTGGCGGAAGAATATTTTTGGTTAATGTATATAAGCCATGCGAAAATGGCATCTTTTGAATGTTTACTTAGTGAAGTTTAAATTTTATCTCTGGCTGTGCTTAGTACTTATTTAAATGAATGATCTTTATTTCAAGAAAAATTTTAAAATTTTACTGTTCTGACATGAGTTACAAGTCCGGTAATGCCCCTTACCTATTCGGGCGACGGTTACGGGATAGGGGTGTTACACTAAGCCCTGTACATGCCATACGCAAAAACAAGAATTCTAACTATACCGAGTGTTCAAAATGATAGTGTGATCGTAGCCTCGGACGTCCGATGATCTTCGAGCTATGTAGGCGACACTATAAGAAAATGGAAAAGAGAGGGATTATGCATAAAGCTTAGTAAGAAGCATCCAAATACATAGCAACAACTATACCATTCATCAATACGCTCTTAATATAAAATAGTTATAATCACAACTTACTCATCACATCCCACTGCACATCATATAATAAATTTTGATCTCACGTCTCATACATACCGAATAGGTACCTGTACCACTCACAACATGATTATACTTTTCTTTAAATTTTAAACCATAACTCTCACCGTTGAACCATTCAGAACATTATCGGATATTCAATACACCTCAACATGGGGTAGGATGCTGATGCCATGTCCCGGACATGGTCTTACACTAGCTTAACTCGTAGCCGATGCATGCCCCAAACATGTCTTACACTGGCTTACATTTCAAGGCTGATGCATGTCCCAAACATGTCTTACACTAGCTCTCGTCTCACTACCAATTCCATGTCCCGGACATGGTCTTACACTGGCTCTCGTAATGTGGCCGATGCATGTCCCAGACATGTCTTACACTAGCACACAATAGTCCATACGTCATGACATAAATATTTGATTTATTTCCCCTGGTTCAAACGGAAATTTTACTATCTTAATTATCATGATGCCTTCTCATTTCCACAATCAAGTAATTCATGCTAAATTAACTCATCACATATAATGACAATGTAGTTGTAATATTTGCATACAACTTACCTTGGTTACAAAATATGGTGCCTAGATAGTTTAATCAATTTGCTTGGCTTTCCCCGGTCTAAGTTTGGATTTGATATTTCTTAATCTATAATAAAAAAAATCACAAATTTAATCACTTTATCGATCTAGGCACCCAATAATCTATACTTGGGCAAAATAACTATTTTGCCCCTAGACTTTTGTAAAATGACCATTTTACCCCTAGGTCCAAAAATCATTTTTTGTCAAAGTTATAGCAATCCAAAATTTCCACTATCTCACACATTTATCATCAAACTTTCAACTTATGCAAAATAGTCCCCACTAGGGTTTCCATGAAAAATCCTTTCACAAAATTTGTTTATTACACATCTAATACTCATATTCTTCCATAAAATTTTAGAAAACTACACATATGCTTTCATGGAAAAACTCTAAACTCTCAGCCATTTTGCAAAATAGTCCCCTTAATAGAAAGCTTATGCTTCAAAGGGTCCAAAAATGTAAAAATCATCAACAAAAAGTATGTAAATCACTTACTTGTAAGAGGAATAAGTTGCTGAAATTTTTGGAGCTCAAAACCCCTAAAAATGGCTGAAAATTAGTGGGAGAAGGGCAAATGAAAGAATGAAAATATGATAGCTAGGCTTAGGCATTATTTTATTACACCTTATGTCATCCATTTACCTAATGTTGACTTTTCAACATTTTTTTGTCTCCCATGGCCGGCTAAGCTAAGATCTAAGGGCCTTTTTCCCTTTAAAGACCCTAAATTGATATTCATAACAATTTAACACCCTTAGCTATCAATTTAAGACTTTTGCACTTTATGCGATTTAGTCCTTTTTTCGCAATTGGGTTCATAAACGTCAAAATTAACTCACCAAATTTTTCATACACTATTAATAACATGCTATGACTCCAAAATAATAATAAAATAATTTTTTTGACTTTGAATTTATGGTCCCGAGACCACTATTCTGACTAGCCCCAAAATCAGACTGTTACAAGGAGAGTCCTCCAACGTTGGGGAAAAGAGTAAAGTTGGTTTAGGTTGCCAAATACCTAGGAAAAAACATTCAGTACCAAAGAGGAAATCCCTCGTCTCTCCTCCAACCACTTCTATCCTTCCCACTAGGCTAGATACTTATGCAACCCCCTTCGAACACCTATCGATGTCTCAACCTGGGGCTCTAATCTAGGTTACTACAAGTTCCACTTCACCCATTTCCCTAATCAGCGCTATCAATTTTACCTTTTCCTTGAGCGAGGTACAAACCTTCATCCTTGGAGAAGGCATATTGGCAAAGATTAGTATCCCTTTTCCCACTCATGATTCATCAAAAACATGATAGGATCTTGTCTCCGAAATTAACAAGATTCACCTACCCCTTTTTTTCTTTCGAGGGCATTTACAAGGCTTCCCTTACTGATATGGCAAGCTCTTGCTCAATAACAGTAACGAAGTGGGAACTTATGAGTTGGAAACTCCTACAGGCCAATCGAGAATATTTAAAAAAGACCATCCTTTTGAGAGAACAATCACTTTCCAAACTTTGCCAATCCCATGATGCCATTGTTCTCCAAAACCACGAACTTGCTCAATCCGTCTCTGCATGTGAAGCTAAATACCAAGCCTTAGTGGCTTAAGAGAAAGAGTCAAAGGAAAATTATTGTCATTTAGAGGCCTTGGAGAGACAACACCTCGGTGATAATGAGCAAATACAGAACATGAGCAACACGAATCTGGAAAATTTTGTGGCGGATACCAGTAAAGATATTAAGGCACATTTGCCAGTTTTAAGGTCCAACTTGATAATGCCCTTACAAGTAGCTATGGGCCCCTTCGATCTACACTACATGAACTTCAAACGCTCGTGGCCTCTTGTCAAGACCATCCTTGGCTTCGATGTCCTAAATCCCACAGGGGCTATATGGAGGAAATTTCAAGAGAAATGGAAGGAGTTCGGTGAACTCTTCTACGAGCATGATTCAAACACATCTGATTTAGATTCCTCGAGTGGCATCACCTCCGAGGATGAAACCTATGATGATCCTCCACCTCTTTAGCCCAAAGGGAAATTACCACAAGGGAAATGAATGGTCTGGCAGTTGGGAATTTTACTTAATCATTTCTTATTATTGGATTGATCTTTCTGAAGTAATGGAAACTCCCATCTTTTCCTTATTATTTGACATTACACTTATCACCATCCTAACTATAATTCACCAAACTTGCACTCATTCATTTCATATTTACTTTCTTATAACAAGTCTTGAGGGACTAAGCCAAATCTACTGTAATACAAATCTAGAGCCTACTCCTTAACTTCCTATGTTAAGAGGATCGACTAAACTAAAACTCCAATACCACTCAATTTGTAAAACTCTATACCTGACCCGATCGTCGAATCCAGGTACCAGATGCTACACCAAACTAAATGACTTAAACAGTACTTGAATTTCAGATTTAATTACATACTTTAAAAACTCAAAATTTTAAGGGTCTAAATAAAACAAAACTTGTACACAACTAGTGGGTAATCCTTACAATCCTAATTCCAACATATATTAACAATCTTTAGATTTATACTCGGATACGAACATAATTGACTTAAAAACCTAAGGCAAGGCCTTTATGGGTGCCCCCTATATACGTGAATAGCTACAACGCACCACTTATCCTGGCGAAAACTGGCTTGGTCCCTCTTGATGCCCATAAATTTACCTAATCCTGCATTCAGGAAAAAATTTCATAAGCTCAAAGGAACTTAGTGAGATCTACACATAGCTTGTATAAATATTTGCATAATTCTTGAGAAAATAAAGCATCTAACTTAAAATCAAACTCCCTAGTTTTCATAGGAGAATTTGCCAGCTCAGTTGGCAAGACAAGTGCCTTCATTACCCTGAGCTATCCATCAGTGAACAGGATCCTTTATACTCATATTTATTACTCCAGACTAGAGATACTCAACGTTTTTCAATAACTGCTGAAATGCGAGTCTTTGCCAAAACACGATCTCTACTTAACATTTTCTTCTCCTCAGGTCACTAATGCTTATAGTATAGCCTCTACAATACTCGGTCTTTCAGTCCCTTCCTTATAGGGGTTTCACTGGACCTACGGCTCCAGCCTGTGGTAGATCATCAAGATCATTATCACTTTTCATAGTCCTGAAAGACTCTCACCCTTCACCAGCCTTGGCGGACTCCACTAGTCATTCACCCTTGGGCTGGCACTTTCTTCCCAGAAGACTCCAATATTTTTTCCCAAAATCACGCCTACTTGGTGGTTGACCGACTGTTTAGTCCAATTCCACATCCCCTTAAATACTGTGGGGTTCGCACCTTCCTTAGCAGTCTCGAACTGAACATAATATGTGTACCTTCCTACTTTAGAAGTCACTTCCTCTTTTTACCTTTGTTAGTTTGAGTCATTTTCGGAACCACTCTTATCATCGCCTTTGGTGATTTCTCTATTAGTATACTGATTTGCGGACTTTCTCGGTGTAATCCCGTGTTTTCTGTCTCTACGGACTATCTCGTGTTTATTGTCCCGATAGAATACCCTGTGTTTATAGTCTCATCAAAATTTATTAGTCGCTATAGTCGAGCTATGGTCTTACACCTTTAACCTCTTGGAGGTGTCACCCCGAAAGACTTTACTGTCTCGTGGTGTCGCCCCATAGAGCTTGCTAACTGTTGTCACGCTGTTGATTTATGGAACCTTACAACTGTCGACATTGATTCATCTTGTATCTACCTTACTTGAACACCGAAGTGTCCCCTCCATAAGGCCCAAAGCTTCGGACATCATGGTTTGCACCTAGCAATCCTGGATGGCAGGATCTTAAAAGAATCACCCCTTTTTCCTATCCTAACTTCATCTAATCTTGTCAATCATTTTCCCACACCAAACATATCAAGAAAATATTCATTATATGTTCGACATGCCAACTACTAATTATCAACCTTCTATTATCAGGCAAGTGGATGCTTTATATTATGTTGGTGGATGCATTTACAAGATAATAAAATGTGAGTTATCAAATCACAACTTGTCATTTGTTTGTTTACTTGTTTAATGATTTACTTAAGAACAAAACTTTCAGATTATGCAATCGAGATAATTCTTGCTAACATCGGTAAGTTTATTTCTTAGGCTTTCAATAATTATTATATGCTAGATTGTTCGTACGTAAGTATCGCAAAGTCTGTTTTTTATACGTATAAAATGGTTTAACAAAATTAATAATTAAATGATTCTAACTAGTAGCTAAACCATATTTTTTGAGAACATAACTTTTTTATATGTATAAGGATATTACATTTTACATGAATCAGACTTGTATGCATCATGATAATAAGCTATGATAAATACTCCTTATTAAAATTAGCTTTTGGTTAGTAGCCAAATACAACATATTTTCAAATTTTTGATTGTTGGAAACACAAAAATATATGGACTTTTTCATACCCTTTTTTAACTTAAATTCATACAGTTTTGTAGTAATTTTTGTTGAAAAATATAATATAATTATAAAATAATTAAATTGTTCTTAAATTATTAACATATTGAATTTTAATTAATTTTATAATAAATTTTCATAAATTTTGAATTATTTTCAATAGATTTGCACAAAGGGTGAAAGTTGGCTCGGCAGACACTGCTAGAAGTTCAAACCGTGATGTGATTTCTGAAGTGTTAAGGCCAATTAATTTTTCAACATGAGACGGTCCAAATTATGAATATTAATACATAATATAATTAATTTTAATTTTGATCTAATTTATTCTGGGTTAAATAATTATTATTGATTATATTATGGAAAGGAGGTCCAGTTGTGCTAATATGAAAGACTAATCCAAATGAGAAATCAGGCTGCCCAAACCAATCCAAAATGCTAAACCAATTAGCTCAAATCAACTGCTTTATTGACTTGCAAATCAGACCTTGAAGTCTCCTTGAAGTTGCATTCAAACCCCTCCACTTATTATTGTAACACCCTACACCCATGCCCTACGCCGGGGCAAAATATGAGGCATTACTAGACTTAAACAAATGTATTCGAACGTTTTCGAGTCACCAAGACTTGATCCAAGTTAAAACTTTTTCTAACTTTGTTTAAACTCCTTAATATAAGCCTAAAAGGCCTCAAACTTTGATTGGGAACCCTTTGGAACCAACTTGGGTCCTTAAACCGACTTAATAAAAATGACCCTTGAAACAGGCCACATGCCCGCGTGGCTATTATGACATGGCTGTGCTACTGGCCTGTATGGTTCACACGGCCTAAGCACAAGGGGACACGCTCGTGCCCCGAGCCCATGTAAATTAAATTCTAAATTCGAACCTATAGGGGTTTTCACACGGCCTGACACACGCCCGTGTCCCTCACACAGCCATGACATGCCCGTGTCCTAGCCCGCGTCTAAAAACCTTGACATTCTGTTTCTGACGTCAGCATCCAATTTAGGGCACAGGGCCAAGGCACACGCCCGTGGCCATAGGTCGTGTCCTCCACATAGCTGAGACACACGACCGTGTCTCTGCCCATGTGTTTACTACCATGCATACTGACTTGCAAATTTTACATGTAGGGGACACACAGCCAAGCAACACGCCCATGGGGTTGACCGTGTGTTACACACGGCCTAGACACATGCCCATGTGTCTACCCATGTGGACAAAATAAGACTATTTACCAGGCTTTTTTGCCACCCTTACTTGCACTAACCTACATAACATCTAACATGACAAATCCACTCAATAATACAAAGTCTAATCAGCCACACAAGGCATTATCTCATTCATGCAATTTACTCATCCATGAAAATATCATCATTTTCATAAATTAATAACGAACATTAGCTATTATCCAAGGCTTTATACAAAATGAAGGGATTCATCTTGAGCCAATACATGTGGCCAAATTAACCTTAACACAAAACTCAAAAGTCTAAGCCCTATACATGCTATATTCAGAATAATAAAACCAACTATACCAAGTGCTTCGGATAATAGTGTGATCGATGCCTCCGACGTTCGATGATCCTCGAGCTAATTAGGCGACACTATAAGAAAATGGAAAGGAGAGGGAGTAAGCGTAAAGCTTAGTAAGTTGCATGCAAATAAATATAACAACAACTTTACCATTCATCATCATGCTCATAATACAAAAGTAGGCATAAGAACAACTTACTCGTCACTATCCAATACAATTCACATAGCATATATTAAGCTCACCTCATGCACTTCAAATAGGTACCTGTACCACTCACAACATGGTTATACTTTTCTCGTTTGACTTAAACTGTAACTCTCACTGTTGAACCATTTGGAATGCTATCGGATATTCACTAAGCCTCAAGCATAGGGTATAATGCCGATGCCATGTCCCAGACATATTCTTACACTGGCTCATCCATCAAGTTGATGCCATGTCCCAAACATGGTCTTACACTGACTATCAAAATCGAGGCTGACATCATGTCCCAAGCATGGTCTTACACTAGCTCTCACATATACGTGCCGATTCCATGTCCCAAACATGGTCTTACACTGACACATCTCGTAGTCGATGCATGTCCCAGACATGTCTTACATTGCCTTACATCTCGAGGCCGATGCACGTCCCAAACATGTCTTACACTAGCTCTCGTCTCAATGCTGATGCCATGTCCCAGACATGGTCTTACACTGGCTCTAATAATGTGGCCGATGCATGTCCCAGACATGTCTTACACTAGCACACAAATAACCTGAATGTCATGGCATGAATATCCGATTTATTTCTTAAGGTTCAAATGGGACTTCTATTATCTCAATATTCATCATACATATTCATTCTGACAAACAAGAAATTTATGCTATATCAACTCAAACACATATAATAACAATGTAGTTGTATTATTTACATACAATTTACCTCGGATTACAAAATGTAGACGACTAGTTCGGCTTAGTCCACTTGTTTTGCTTTTCCCCGGTCTAGGCTTGGATTTTGTAATTCTTGATCTATAATGATAAAAATTCACAAATTTAATCATTTTATTGATTTAGGTACTCAACAATTCATAATTGAGCAAAATGATCATTTTGCCCTTAGACTTTCACAAAATGACCATTTTGATTTTTATCATATTTCCTCTTTAATCAAGCCTAGCCGAATACTTTTTATACTAGGATCAGCCCAAAATTCTCATTATTTCACACATTTATCATCTAATTTTCAATTTATGCAAAATGGTCCCTAGTTAGGGTTTCCATGAAATCTACTTCACAAAAGTTGTTTATTACACACCCCTAACTCATATTCTTCCATAAATTTTCAGAAAACACCATGAACACTCTCATGGTAAAACCCTAGACTTTCAACCATTTTGCAAAATAGTCCCCTTATTAGAAAACTCATGTTACAAGGGGTCCAAAAATACAAAAATTATCAAGAATAACCTTCTAAATGACTTACTTGCAAGAGATATTAATGGCTGATATTTTGAAATCTCTAAACCCCCTTTTTGATGCTAAAAATCAGTGAAGAAGAAGACGATGATAAAGTGATATCATCTTTTCTTTATTTTATTTCTATTTTGTCAAATAAGCCACCAAAACCTACCTAACATTTGACTATTTGACTTTCCTTATCTCATGGTCGGCCATCACTTATTTAATGGAAAATTTTCACTTTAAAGACCTCCAATTTAGGTTCTCTAGAAATTTGACACCCTTAGCTACCAAAATAGGACATTTGCACTTTATGCGATTTAGTCCTTTTTCACAATTAAGCATGAAATCGCTAAAATTAATTCACCAAAATTTTCATACTCTCATATAATCATGCCAAAACATATAGAATAATATTAAAAACAATTTCTCCGACCTCAGATTAGTGGTCTCAAAACCACTGTTCTGACTGGGCCCAAAATCGGGCTGTTACAATTATGCTTTTGTAGATTTGCCCCTAGTTAAATATAGCAAGTTGAAATTATCAACAAATGAATTAGTGGTGGCTGACCATGAGGGGAGTTAATGGCTAATATTTCTATGCTAAAATTAGCAACTAATCCCACCTATAAATACCTCCTTTGCTACTCATTTCATCACTCAACTCAATTCATTCTCACCACATTCTCTTTTCACTCACTTTTCTCCCTTTGTTTTCCATTTTATTTCTTGTCCCTTCCTTTGTTGATTTCTCCTCTTGAGAAAGAGCCTTCTTCCACCTTGGTGCAGCAGCACTCAGGTGTTCGTAGAGGCCTCAAATTGACAGAACAAGCATAGAAAAGAGAAGTGCACTAGTGACTTCAGAGAGACACTGGATTTGTTTCTAGTTCCCTGCACTTTTATTTTCTTCATTCTATTATGATGAATACTCATTGTTTTTTTACTCTTTATTTAATTAAAATGGTTTAAGTTTAATTTGTCTTATACTGATTGTGTCCTATTGCTTAATTTATTAAAAATCATGTTTGTGTTGTTATAGGCCTTGCTGATTTGTTCAATTAAATAAAATCATGTTTATGTTATGCTTGCATTTAAATTGTAAAGTAACAATTGAATTAATTATTTAAGTGGATTGAAATTGTAATTAGTGGACACAATATTTAATTGGTGCATGTTTAATTTTCTAAGGTAGCTGAAGCTTGAATTAGCGACGGTATTAAACAATACATTAGCCTTGCTTAACTTGTAGGATTTTGTGATTAAGTTGTTTCAATATAGAAATATTGTAATAGCCCGTTTTTCAGTGGTGTCAGAAATAGTGGTTTTGGGGCCACCAAATCTGACAAGTAAGTACTTAACAATATTTATGAGTCAAACATGGTGTTAAAAAGGTTTTTGATTTGATAACATATGTTATATAAGCGATTTATTAAGCTCAAGTGCTATAACCGTAAGGTCAAGTGGTTTTAGAAAATGAAGTATCAGGAACTCGTTTCTATAAATCGAGCCGTAAATATTTTTATAAATATTGATGGAGTGGCATTAAGGTGGTATGAAATTTTGGTTAAAAAGTTTTAACGTTTCGATAGTTAATTTATTAAAAAAGACTAAATTGTAAAAGATGTAAAATTTGATCACTATTTGATTGAAGTGATTAAATGGTTAATTGAATAAAGGAAAAGGGACTTAAATCGTAATTAGACCATTCAATGAGTTAGCGGACAATTATGGGCATGAAATTTGTGTTTTATTTATTTTTTAACCAAGGTTAAAATGGTAATTTCATATATTAAATTAAAATAAAACAAAACCAAAATCCATTATCATCTTTTTCATGTTTCCTTCACCGAATTTGAAAGATGAAAAACTTGATGGAAGGTTTTGAATCTTCGGATTTCACTCTGAAGCTAGCATGGTATGTCATTTTAGCCCCATTTTTAATGATTTTTATGTTTTTTTAGATCGTTATAACTAGATCCAGCTAGCTCGTACCTTCGATTTTGAAATTGTTAAAGATTTTGAATATTTCCATTGATGAACCTTGTGATTTTAGATGTTAAATGTTGAATTTGAAATATTATTTGTTATTTAAAAGTATTTTATTAAGTGATTTTTGATGAATTTTTTGATTAGGGACTAAATTGTTAAAATAGTAAAACTATAAGGATTTGATGTGAAATTGTTGCATGAATGGGTTTTTTGGATGCCATAAGTATTCTGCTAGGCTCAATTTTGGGTAAAAATGGTTAATTTGCATGTTTTAGGCTTAAGGGCTAAATTGAATAAAATTAAAACTTTAAAGGTAATTTTGTAAAAAAGTCAAATATCACTAAATTGCATAAAATACATTGTTTTACTATCTAAATGAATTGATTGAATGAAATTATTAATTTAAATCAAGATTGAGTGGAACAAAAAATTACCAAAATGCCCCATTTTTTTTTCATTTCTGCAATTTAGCCAGATAAGTTCGTATGAACTATGAACACTTAAATGTGAGTTAAATTGACTGTTTTACGTGCTATTCTATTTTATATGAATTAATATATATTAATGTTATTATGCAATTTATTATGTCATGAAACGATACAACTTCAACAACGTACGACGACTACCGAGCCCCGTTTGAACCTTAAGAATTCATAGGATACAAATGACATGTCATTAGGTTTTACATGATTCAGGTGTTGGTCTTGAATGTCCTACCGATAGCTTAGGTCTAGCATGTGTTGCAGACACTCTATAGCTCATGTGAGCAGTATCGTGTAGCTACGTTTCGACCCATAGATCGTGTGAGCAAGCCCATTTTAACAGCTCATGTGAGCTTATATGTACATGAATTGAAAAATTACGATTATATGAGTTAGCACACTTTGTGTGAGCTATCCTGGGTATCCAAATGTTATTCTATTCGGTTCAACGGGCATGAATTAGAAAGGAAATGGTAAATGTTCAATATGAGCAAGTACAAGTATACATGAAATACATTGAAATGATGAGATACATAGAAAGCATGTTATGTTATGAAGGATGTTATATCCAAATTGAATCATGTTCAAGTATAATGGTTATCCATGTTGAATTCATGTGAAATATGTTCAAGTATGCTAACATGTGTTGTTGTTTGAAGCTTAGGCATGTGCCAAGCTATTGGTTGGATTGTATTATGTTTACTAATAAGTTATGCATTGGAAATGGTAAGTGCCCAAATGAATATATGCTTGTGTTCATGAAAGAATGGTAAGGTTTAAATTATGTAATTTCTTATTAAATGGTTTATCATGTGGTTAATTCTAAAATAGCTATGTTTAAATGCACTAGCTTGTGGCTATGGTTGATGATATGCTTATGTCTTGTGTGTTATGCATATGAAATGGGTGTGGAAAGGTAATGAAATTGTAAGTTCATACTTGAAGTGTAAAATTATGAAAAAGGGAATGACAAGTTGAATTGATGTTGTTGTTTAAGCTAAAGAAAGTAAATGAAATGGAAAGTAATGAAATGCAAATGAAAATAAGAAAATTTGAAAGGGTTTAAAGTTTTATAAAATCCTACTATGCTAGGGATAATATGTATTTGTGATGCTATGGTTTTATTCACTTTGTGAGTTGTTGATTACGGTTTCATAAATCTTGTGATATTGGTATAGGATTATTCTTTATATGTATAAATTTCATATTCGAAATGGATTGATATGACTAAAGTTATACGAGCTTGCAAAGCATTCATTGTTTACGTAGTTGTTTTTCCTTTACTTTTTAGATTATCGAAAGCTCGATTGAGTTGGAAGCTTGTCAGAGATCCATCACACTATCTATCGATTATATTGGTAGATTTGATGTCTTGGTTAAGGTTATAATGGCATGTATAAGTGGACTTATGGTTGATGATTAGTAGAATGTTATTTGATGAGTTTGGCATGTATAGGTCATTTTGGGTGATGATGCCTTGGTACATTTTGTAACACCCCTTACCTGTATTTGACGCCAGAACAAGGTACGAGGCATTACCAAACTTAAACACAATCATACATATATTTTCGAGCCATAAATTTTCGTCCAAATTAAAACTATTTACAAATACTCATAAAGTCCCTAATACGAGCCTACGAGGCCCAAAACATGCTTTGGAAGTGGTTCAGGACTAAACCGAGAACTTTAAAAAATCTTGCAACACTTAGAAAATTTTTACCTAAATTGGGGTCACACGCCCATGTTGACAGGCCGTGTGGTTACACATGCCTGTGTCCCAAGTGTAACTCTCTGTTTGTCACCCAAGAACAAATTGAGGACACACGGCCAAGTTACATACTCGTTTGCTAGGATGTGTAGTCGATTTAAAATTTATAATTTTTCATAAAATAGGTGCAGGCTTCACACGCCCAGGACACACGCCCGGGACACATGCCCGTGCCTGAGGCCGTGTCATCCACACGACTAAGACACACACCCGTGTCTTTGCCCGTGTACTCAATTCTGAGCATTCTATTTTGAAAAAATTAAGGTGCAGGGGACACACGGCCTAACACATGCCAGTGGGGCAAACCGTGTGTCACACACGTCTTAGAAACACGCCCATGTATAAACCCTGTGGACAAAAATAAGGCTATTTCCCGAGCCATTTTGCCACCCTTTGATGCACACACCTACATAACACAATATAGCACTAATTCAAGCATTTATATACAACCAAATCAACCACAATCAAGACATCCATACGTCAATTACATGCTACCATCTATTGTACACAAACATCACATACTCATCAACTCAAATCATACAAGTTTCCACATTCATGAAGGGCATCATCATATAAATTACTTATACCAATAGTAGCCAATTTCAAGTGGCCTTATACAAAATGAACTTTCAACCAACATAAGCCAACACATTTGGCGAAATCAATTATGACACATAACAAAATGACCAAGTCCCCTATACATGCCATAACTCAAAATGTTGAGATCATTGATACCAAAATAATTGTTGATAGTGTGAGTGGATCTCCAACGGTCTCTGATCCCCGAGCTAGCCTGGTGACATTATAAGACAAAGGGGAAGGAAGTGGTGTAAGCTATAAAGCTTAGTAAGTTCCTATGCAAATAATAAGCATCATAACCATACATTTAACATAAAAATAACATAATGAAAGTTAGCATGAATGTCATTGAAATCTTATAGTCATAACTTACTCAATCACAGCCTTACCAAGGGTTCATCACATATTGAGCTCATTACGAATGAGTTTTATGTACATATCTGCACCAACTCGCAACATAACCATAGTCTTTCTCAACTTTGACATTCCCGTTGAACACTCGAAAGATTAACCCATACTCGGAAATCTTGCACATAAGTGCCATACATGTAGCCAAAGCTACCAAATATCTCATAGTACATATAGACTCGTTTTTGAGCCATTGGCCTGCTCACACAAGCTGTCAGTCAAGACGTAGCTACACAGTGCTGCTCACACAAGCTATCAGGTATTTGCAACTCATGTTGGACTATCCAGCCACTGGTACAACGTACGGGACCAGCACCCAGCTCATATAAACATATGGGTTCCTAGTGACATGTCACTCATATCCTATTTTATTCCTAAGGCTCAACCAGGAATTCTCACTTGTCAAATATGTCCAAGGATTCAATCACAATTCATAAAACATTAAAGCATTTAGAACATAAATATAGCAATGCATTATTTACATACGAACTTACCTCGGTACAAAAATAGTAGGAATGGGACCTAATCGTCAAACACTTTTTTCTCCCGATCTAAGTCTGAACCTCGTTTTTCTTGATCTATAATGAAAATTTTAACTTATTTAATACACACATTGTTCAATTCAATCCAAAAATCATATTAGGGAAAAATTACATTTTACCCCTAATGTTTCACATTTTTACAATTTAGTCTCTAGGCTCGTAAAATGATTTTCATCCAATTTATTCATTACCCAAGCTAGCCGAACCATATACATGCTTATAGCAGCCCACATTTTCCACTTAATCACACTTTTACTAATTATTTTATAACTTTTATAATTAGGTCCTTTTTGACATTTTTACCAAAAATTATTTAGCAAAAGTTGTTTTTCTAACATCAAACATGCATTTTCTACCATTAGGCATCAAAATACACAAATATCTAACATGGGTCAAACCCTATACCTTAATCATACCTCAAATTAGTGCTAGAAATAGGTAGATCAAGTTAAAACGACTTTAAAAATGTAAAGAGCATTAAAAACGGGGATAGAACGGACTTACAATCGAGCTTGGAAGCTTGAAAAACCCTATCTATGTGTTCCTCTTGTAAATTTCAGCCAAGGGGTAAAAGATGAGCAAAATTTTACTTTTAATTTGCTTATTAATTCTTTTAATTACCAAATGACCAAAATGCCCTTTCCTTAAAACACTAAAATTTCTCTTATTTCATGTCCATTTTTTCCCACTAACTTAAAAAATGGTATAATTACCATCTAAGGACCTTCCATTTAAAATTTCATAGCAATTAGACACCTTTAGCTTCTAGAACTCAAGTTTGGCACTTTTTGCAATCTAGTCCTTTTTACTAAATTGAGTGCTCAAACGTCAAAATTTTCGAACAAAATTTTCACAGAATCATTCCATAAAACTATAGACCATAAAAATATAAGAAAAATAAATTTTTCTATGTTAGATTTGTGGTCCCGAAACCAGTGTTCCGACTAGGCCCAAAGTCAGGCTGTTACACATTTGGTGTCTTGTTGATATGTGTTAATTTGATAATATGTTAAAACATGTTTGAATGGCCAAAGTAATATATGATTAATTAACATCAACATGGTTAAGATATAGTATTCTTTGGTAAGGCTTTGAATAGATGTGCATGATGTTGATTATTGGAACCGTCTAGATATGGTTAGATTTGTGTCATTTAGATGGCCTTGATGGTTAGAGTGGAAATGGTCATTTAAAGTTGTGTTTTGAATAACCAAATCGGTATGTTTGAATGTGATTTTGGCATGTGGTCAATTATGGTATAACTTGGTATGGAATTAAACTATATATATATGTATATATGGATAAGTTATGGTCAAATATGTATAAGTTAGATATATGTATATTTGGGATGCATGAAAACTATAGTTCAAATGATAAGTTCTAATGAAAAGGTATCAGTTAAGCATGACATGTTTTAAAATGGTAGCAAGGTGATCAATTATGCATATTTGTTGTTAAGTTGAGTGCTTGCTTTGAGGTGCCTTTTGGGCATATTGGTTGTAAGGATAAATACCATATTGATCTAGCTTTATTATGCATGCTATAGGTATATTTTTGAATGTTTGAAATATGTACAAGGGCTTATATGTATGAGCATATTTTGGGTGAAAGAAATGGCTTGAAAATGGCCTATTTCTTATCCACATAGCCTAAGACACGGGCATGTGTCTCAGCCATGTGTGACACACGGTCACACAACATGGTCGTTTGTCCCCTGTAAGTTTTTATAGGTTAATTTCGAGAGTTACACGGCTTGAAACACGAGCATGTGGCTTGCTCGTGTGAACAAGGTCAGAGAGTTACACGGGTAAGGACACAGGCTGGAACACAGTCGTGTGTCCCTACTTCAAATGCCCACACGGCCTGAGACATGGGCATGTGTCTCAGCTGTGTGAGTCACTCGGTCGTGTGACCCTTATAGTATGAATTTTTCTATCTTTTTCCATGAAGTTCTAAATGTTTTTTATTTAGTCCCGAACAATTTCTAAAGTGTTTCTTAGGCCTCGGGAGCTCGAAAATGGGGACGTTATGCAAGTGTTTGCATGGACTATGATATGATTTATGAAATGTTTGAAAATGAATGTTTTTATGTTAAAAGTTTTTGGTAATGCTACGTAACCCTATTCTGTGATGGATACGGGTTAGGGGTGTTATATTTAGTGGTATCAGAGTTACAATTTAGTCAATTCTTGAACTGAACATAACATGTATGAAGTCTAGAAATACATGTCATTATTTAACCTGTGATAGTGTGATATCTCTCAACTCTGATGAGATTTGTTTCATTTTTAGACAGAGATGCTTTCCAATTGAGCTAATTCTGATAATGTTGAAAGCGATATTCATGTGCATAAGTAAAAAGTTACTTACGATGAGTCGGAACTCATAAAGGTATGAATAAAAGTTCATAAGATTATGTTAATGATGAATGATATGTTATGTGTGTATATATATATGATAGTCAAATTTAGAGGCTTTACAACCTTCACCCCCTCACCCTAAAAATCTTATATAACGAAATTTACAAGATTTAAGTGGATTAAGCCCATAAGTATGAAATTGAAGAGTTTGGTGGCTAAATGAATAATAATGCGGTCAGATCCGGGGATGAGTTAGCAAGTAAAGGGAGTTTTAGGAGAGATGTTAGATTTTTCTGAAGATCATTCGGGATACACAATGTCACTATTAAAGAATACGTTAATCACGAGTAATTGACTTATTCAGGTATGGCATCTAAAAAACGTATTAATCAAAATTTCTTCTAAATTGACTTCTTTAGTGAATGGGATAATGTGGGATTACTGATGACTATATTAGCCACTGGAATAATGTTTGAACTGCAAAGATATCTGAATGCAGCAGATATAGTCAAGTATCTTACGACAATCTCTTCTAAGTATTCCATATATTCTTTCATCCTTAGAGGTATATACAACTATTCATTTTCAGATGTGATTTTTATTATAAGAGAATGCTAGCTAACCAAAATGTTAGACGGAAGTATTACTAGTGTGGTTGATTTATGATCGATATTACTCTATATTTCTTTGGCATTATATTCTATTATGTCAGTAGAAGATTCAACGATAAGACTCATATGATGTTAATTTATTTTTTCTACTGGTTGATGCTCAGAATTATATATATGAAATTTATGTTGTCTCTATTACAACTGATGCCAATGCATATGAGCAATAATCTTTTTTTTTTTGGATTTTCTCTAGAGTATCATTGATCTCTGTATCAATTAGTATGGGTTGTGTTCTCAGAAATTCAATAAAACTATATATTTGGGATTTCATTATTTCATCTTTCTGATTGTTCTTATGGTCTATTCTATTAAATGTGGTTTATCTATAAAGGATATATACATATTGACTTGAGATAATTATATCTATTACGGTTATAATTCCTGGTTAGATTATGGGAGCACAGTTATACAAATCTCAGGTTTTTAGAGGTTGTGTTTCTGTACTGGTTGTTACTGGAACTACATTCGGTTGTCCTCTTTTATTTTGGGGTACACTATTGATGTTGAGGTATAGTTCTTTCTATACAGTTGAAACATCGATCTTATTATAGCACTATGGTTTTAATTCATCTGATGGTTGTGGCTGTAGTATGGCTCAAAGCTTTGATGTAATAATTGAAATAACTTTATTATATATTCTATTCTAGCTTTCGTGAAGGGGTAGGCATCGGAAAGAAGTATAGATATGGAAGATCAAACTTAACCTTTCATCTTGGTTCTCATTATTCAGGTAATCTTAGATTATGCCTGTAACACCCCTATCCCCTAACCGTCGCTCGAATAGGAAAGGAGCATTACCAGACAGACAGAACATTACAGATCAATATAGAATCATAGATATCACATAGTATTAATGCATAAGTGAATCAACAATTCGTCCCTTATGGAGATCTCCAAGACCTAAGACATACATTTAGAAAAGGTCAGGACTAAACCGAACCCACCCAGAATTTTTAGAACTTAGCAAAATTTTTCAATTCTAATAAGGTCACACGCCCGTGTGACTAGGCCGTATGCCTTACACGGGCACCAGACACGCCCATGTAATCCAGCTGAACCAAAACAGAGCATACATACTGACTTTCACCCACGGCCAATAGACAAGCCTGTGTGTTCTGGCCGTGTGATACTAAGAGGTTACTGCTTTGCATACATGGCCACAAGACACGCCTGTGTTCCCTGACCATGTGGCACAATGCAGGCTTGGTTTAAGCCAACTTACCACCCCTTTTTGGGTCATTCCTACAAGCAATATTAAACAACATCTGTACCAAAATTTTTAGCCAATTTCATGCTCAAAACATGCTTTACTAAAACTAAATCATCATTATTCCATAACCTATTCAAATCCATACCAAACACATTAAAAAATCCTATTACAACAACATGCCAAAATGCTCATTTCATAATTCACTTATGACACATTCTAACTCATGCTTAAACTTACCATTTGCTAGCCAACTCTCATGGCATAACATATTTACATATCAAAGCTTAAATACATAAGCATTCTAGCCTATACATGCCATACTTAAAAATATTTACATTTTCAAAAGTACCAAAATAAGTTCAATAGTATGGTGATGATCCTTGATGGTCCCCGAGCTTGTGGTAGCTTCAATATCTATAAAACAATTCAAACATACACACAAAGTAAGCTTTCAAAAGCTTAGAAGCTCGTACTAAAATCATCAACAGTATATAAAACATAAATTATCAACACTTAAGTATTTATAATTTCTCACTTCATATATCCAATCTATACCAACTCAATCCATGAGTTTTTTACCAATTCTATGAGCTTTATAAACATAATGTCATCTACCACATAGGTATCATACTTACCTGAACATTTTCATATTCATTCATTTTCAATCTCACCCTTGTTCGAATACTTCAACACTTTCCAAAGATCGCCATTGCTTTAAACATTTGCACACTTAGTGCTTAAAGGTTAGCCAACACTAGAACGATTTCCGCACACTTAGTGCTATCCCAATTAACCGAAACTAAGTCGGTATCGCACACTTAGTGCCTTATATAGCTGAAGCTATGCCAACTCGCACACTTAGTGCCATTTGTTGCCGAAGCTATATTAAACCGCAAACTTAGTGCCAAGCATAGTCGGATATCATTATGCTCAGAACGTAATCAAATATCTATACAATTTATGCATTAAAACATAGCTTTAACATCATTTATTACGTACGAACTTACCTTATACTCGAAGTTGTCGACTTGAACGTTTATTCTACAATATTCGACTTCCCTCGGTCTAAATTCGAATTCCTCTTTTCTTGATCTATATGTATTCAAAATTAACCCTTTTATTCACCAAATCATTCAAAACAATCCATATACACACAATTAGGGCATTTTGCAAACTAACCCTCACATTTTGACATTTTGACACTTTAGTCCCTAATTCACAAAATCACAAAATAAACAATTTACTTTTACACAAGCTTAGCCGAATTCTCCTAGCTCTCATATAAGTCCATACATTTCATTTATTTCATATTTTACTCCCTCAAAATAACATCTTTGCAATTTAACCCAAAATACTCAATTTCATCAAAATTTCAAAGACAAAACATTTAAACTCAACATCAAGCTTCCATAATTCATCTACTAACATCACAAAACTCATAATTTCATCAATGGCACATTTCAAAATCATCACCAAAATTAGAAATTGAGGCATGGGTTCGATAGTATATGAAGTAATGATTATAGAAACGTAGAAATTATCAAAAACCGATCAAAAATCATCCTCAATTAGCCAAGATTAGTGCCGAACCCTAGCTTGATATTTTCTTTCTTTTTCTTTTGATATAATTGGTCAACAAGAAAGAAATAAGCTAAAATTTAACTTTGCTTTTAATTATAATAACATTAATACACAATTTACTAATATAACCTTTTTTCATTTCATTTAAAATCCACTAAGTAATGTCCAACATTGTCCATTCATAAATCCAAAGGTCTAATTGCATCTTAAGGACCTCACATTTAATAAGACAAATCAATTGGGTACTTAATCAAATAGAATGCCACTTTTGCATTTTCTGCTATTAAGTGCTTTTATTAAATTGAGCACAGAAACGATCAAATTTTCATATGAAACTTCCACACATGCTTGATCACATATTGTAAACATGAAAAATAATATTAAAATATTTTTCTGACTTGGATATGTGGTCCCAAAACCACTATTTTGACTAGGGTCAAAATCGGACTGTTACAATGCCAATGAGTCAAAATGGGATGTTATATTTAGTTTGAGCTAATGTAGTTTGTGGTGATCTTTGATTGGTATTCTAAGGGAATTAGGATAGATATTATGTTTGAGTTGTCTTGACAACAAGAGGAAGGGATTATTCTAAAATGTTATTATCCGATAGTTAAGGTCGACTCAGTTGTTTTAATCAAAACAGGTTATTCATTTGAAAAGTAAATTGAGTTAAATGCATTTCAGTTTATCTTTAGGTTCGGAAATAAATTTTGCATATTCACAAGTAAATAGACGGACAATCTGAATGAAGAATTCATATTTTAGAATATATGATATAGAAATATATCTATCAAATTAGTTATAATAGGGAAATTTCTATATCTATCAAATCAGTTATAATCGGGAAATGTCATTATGGGTTAAAGTCGTCTCGATAGTTGAAGTTGTCACACTTGTGTTAAATGATATTGCTTGATGTTTTTCATATAAAGGGAACAAATATCAGTTGCAAGTTACAGATGCAAACATGTCAGAATCATCAGTCAGAGTTTGTTAGTACGAGTTTCTCAGTTATGTTTCGTCAGACGAATTTTTAGTAGTTATACTACTAATGATAAGTTATGACTGGAAAACATCATAGCTGTTCAATGAAGTTTCAATATAGTATCAAGTTTTAATCAGAGTTCTGCTGTGAGTTCTAAATTGAGATGAGTTATAAATGACTGATCTATGAATTACCATTAAGAAGATGACAAAAAGACTCAACTTGATGGCTTGTAACAGGTGAGAAATTCCAACGACGGAATTTTCGTAAGGGCGGAGAGTTGTAACAGCTATTTTTCAATGGTGTAAGAAACAGCGGTTTTGGGGCCACCAAACCCAACAAGTAAGCTCGTAAGTATTATTATTTAACATTTACGAGTCAAACATAGGGTTAAAAGGGTTTTTGATTTGATAACTTATATTATAAGCGATTTAATAAGTTTAAGTGGTATGACCCTAAGGTCAAGTGGTTTTAGAAAATGAGGTATCGAGACCTCGTTTCTATAAACCAAGCTATAATATTTACGGAGTTTCATTAAGGTGGAATTAAAGTTTGGTTGAAAATTTTTAACGTTTCGATAGTTAATTAATTAAAAATGACTAAATCGTAAAAGATGTAAAATTTGATCACTATTTAATTTGAGTGATTAAATGGTTACTTGAATAAAGGAAAAGGGACTTAAATGGTAAACCATTCAAGGAGTTAGTGGAAAATTATGGGCATGAAATTGGTGTTTTATTTATTTATTAACCAAGGTTAAAATGGTAATTTGGTATATTAAATTAAAATAAAACAAAACCAAAATCCATTATCATCTTTTTCATGTTTCCTTCACCGAATTTGAAAGAAGAAAAACTCGATGGAAGGTTTTGAAGCTTCGGATTTCACTTTGAAGCTAGCATGGTATGTCATTTTAGCCCCATTTTTTTATATTTTTTTAGATCGTTGCAACTAGGCCCAACTAGCCCATACCTTCAATTTTGAAACTGTTAAAAAATTTGAATGTTTCTATTGATGAACCTTGTGATTTTAGATATTAAATGATGAATTTGAAATATTAGTTGTTATTTAAAAGTATTTTATTAAGTGAGTTTTGATAAATTTTTTGATTAGGGACTAAATTGTTAAAATAGTAAAAGTACAAGGATTTGATTTGAAATTGTTGGATGAATGGGCTGTATTGGATGCCATAAGTATTCGGATAGGCTCAATTTTGGGTAAAAATGGTTAATTTACATGTTTTAGGCTCAAGGACTAAATTCAATAAAAGTAAAACTTTAGGGGCAATTTTTTAAAAATGTCAAAAAATGGCTAAATTGCATAAAATAAATTTTTTACCATATAAATTAATATATTGAATGAAATTATTAATTTAATTCAAGATCGGATGGAAAATCGAGGAGAATAGAAAATTACCAAAATGCCCCTGTATTTTGTCATTTCTACAATTTGGCCAGGTAAGTTAATATGAACTATAAACACTTAAACGTGAGTTAAATTGACTGTTTAATATGCTATTCTATCGTACATGAATTAATATATAGATGTTATTATGCAATTTATTATGTCAAGAAACGATAGAAATTCAACGACGTACGGGGACTACCGAGCCCCATTTGAACCTCAGGAATTTGTAGGATACAAATTACATGTCATTAGGGTTTACATGATTCGGGTGCTGGTCTTGAATGTCCTACCAATGACTGAGGTTCGGCATATGTTGCGGATACTCTAAAGCTCGTATGAGCAGCATCGTATAGCTACGTCCACCCCACAACTCATGTGAGCAGGCCCATTTTTACAGCTCGTGTGAGCATACTTATTCACAATTCGTGTGAGCATATATGTACATGAATTGACGGATTATGGTTATATGAGTTAGTACATTTTGTGTGAGCTATCCCGGGTATCCATCGATGTTCTATTCGCTTCAACGGGCATGAATTGGAAAGGAAACGGTGATGTTCAATATGAACAAATATAGGTATACATGAAATACATTGAAATGATAAGATACATGGAAAGCATGTTATGTTATAAAGAATGTTATATCCAAATTGAATCATATTCAAGTATAATGGTTATCCATGTTGAATTCATGTGAAATATGTTCAAGTATGCTAACATGTGGTGTTGTTTGATGCTTAAGCATGTGCCAAGCTATTGGTTGGATTGTATTATATTTACTTATAAGTTATGTATTGGAAATGGTAAGTGCCAAATGGAAATATGCTTGTTTTCATGAAAGAATGGCAAGGTTTAAATTATGCAATTTTTTATGAAATGGTTTATCATGTGGTTAATTCCAAAAGAGTTATCTTTAAATGCACTAGCTTGTGCCTATGGTTGATGATATGCTTATGTCTTGTGTGTTATGCATATGAAACGGGTGTGGAAAGATAATGAAATGTTAAGTTCATACTTGAAGTGTAAAATGATGAAAAAGGGAATGATGAGTTGAATTGATGTTGTTTAACCTAAAGAAAGTAAATGCAATGGAAAGTAATGAAATGTAAATGAAAATAAGAAATTTGAAAGGGTTTAAAGTTTTATAAAATCCTACTATGCTAGTGATGATATGTATATGTAATGTTGTGGTTTTATTCACTTTGTGAGTTGTTGATTATGGTTTCATGAATCTTGCGGTATTGGCATGTGAGTTCTACGGGCATAGACACGGGCTGGAACACGGCCATGTGTCCCTACTTCGAATGGCCACACGGCCGTGTAACCCCCATAGTATGAATTTTTCTATCTTCTTCCATAAAGTTCTAAATATTTTTTATTTAGTCCCGAATCATTTCTAAAGTATTTATAAGGCCTCGAGGGCTCAAAAAAGGGGACGTTATGCTAGTGTTTCATGGACTATGATATGATTTATGTAATGTTTGAGAATGAATGTTTTTTATGTTAAAAGTTTCCGGTAATGCTCTATAAACCTATTCCGTGACGGATACGAGTTAGGGGTGTTACATTTAGTGGTATCAGAGCTACGATTTAGTTGGTTCTTGAACTTAACAGAGCATGTATGAACTCTAGAAATACATGCCATTATTTAACCTATAATAGTGTGATATCTCCCGACTCTGATGAGATTTGTTTCATTTTTAGACAGAAAGTTACACGGGCACGGGCACAAGCTGGAAAACAGTCGAATGTCCCTACTTTGAATGCCCACAAGGCTTGAGACACAGGCGTGTGTCTCAGTCGTGTAAGTCACATGGCCTGGCCATACGGTCGTGTGACCCTATAGTATGAATTGTTCTGCCTTTTACCATGAAGTCCTAAATGTTTTCGATTTAGTACCAAATCGTTTCTAAAGTGTTTCTAAGGCCTCGGGGGCTCGAAAAGGGGCACGTTATGCAAGTTTTTGCATGTACTATGATATGATTTATGAAATCTTTGAGAACGAATGTTTTTATGTTAAAAGTTTTTGATAATGTTCCATAACCCTATTTCGGCGACGAATACAGGTTAGAGGTGTTACAGATTTATTGTTACCTTACTTAATCTTTTACTTGCTTATGAAAATTGAATTAATTGTTTGAATTGACATAGAGATATGTACAAAAGATAATTTTAATTTCATAAGTATGTATGTATTAACACATTTGCTTATTAAAATTTGTTTAATCGGTTGAATTGACATAGAGGTATAGTTAAAAGATAAATGGATTTTGCTAGGACAGTATGTTCATAAGTTAGCAAATTGCCGAGTTGTTGTGAATTAAATTCATAACAAAATGGACATGGTTCTGATAATATTAAGTTAAAGAATGTAATTGATCTAGCAGATTTATGTCATATTGATTAAAACTTGTTCTTGAAATCGTGCATTAGAAATTGTTTTTTTTTAAACCCCTTTTCAAATCATCAAATTTTCACCACCAACTTGTTAAATTATTTATTTCATAAATATTTCTTTGCGCAGTCCCTGTGGGTACGATAATTCGACATTTACTTGTCACTTATCACTTATTGTGATTGTGTACACTTGCACGTTTTCGTTGTTCCAAATGTGTGATTTATGTTTAGGTTGCTCCATCAGAATGCACAAAACGAGTATTCAAGGAAAGTTGGAATATATATTATGTAACAGCCCGGTTTAGCTTAAATCAGAACAGTGGTTTCGGAACCACAAATCTGAGGTCAAAGAATTATTTTAATATTATTTTGGTGTTTATAGCATGTGATTATATATATATGTGAAAATTTCGTGAAATAATTTTAGCATTTGAGTGTTTAATTTGACGAAAGGACTAAATCGCGTAAAATGCAAAAGTTGCATTCTATTTGATACAGGTGTCTAATTGCCATGATTTATTAAATGAAAGGTCCTTATGATGATATTAGACCATTGGTAATGGAATTTGACATAAATGGGTTTTCACTAAGTGAAATTTTAATGTATTAAGTAAAGGATAAAATGGTAAATTACAAATTAATGAATATTAAACAAAACCAAAGTGATTTTATGTTCATCTTTTACATTCCTTCACTGAAAATTGAAAAGAAGCTAGGGCTTGGAACCTTTAACATTTCAGCACATTCTTGGCTTGATTAAGGTACGGTTTGAGCTCGATTTTTGATGATTTCTATGTTTTTGTGATCGTTTCTTCATATTCTAACTAGCCAGTACCCTAATTTCTGAATTGGTTGATGAATTTGTGAGTTTCCATTGATGATAGCTTTTTTCAGTGTTGATGATGGAAAATGACTATTTGATGATAGATTTTAAAGCTTTGTTAAGTGATTTTTGATAAAAATATCAAATAGGGATTTAATTGTGAAAAGTGTAAATTTAGGGGTTGAAATGTGAAATTAATGAAAATAATAGGCTACTAAGAGTCTATGAAGAATTCAGCTAGCATGAAATTAGAAAGAAATTGTGTAATTTATGTTTTTATGAATTGAGGACTAAATTAAAGAAATGTGAAACTTTAGGGCTAAAGTGTAAAAAGCCCAAATATGTGTTTGTGGACTAAATTGAATAATTTTTTGAATAAATGAGTTAATTTTGAATGTGTATAGATCAAGAAAGTAAGAAATCGAATTTAGATCGGGGGAAATCGAAAGTTGTCGAGTAGTCAATTCGATCCGTTCATTGGATATACGAGGTAAGTTCATATGCAACTAGACATCTTTAAATTGATTTATATATATTTATTTGTTGTTGAATTGCTATGGATGTTGAACAAGAAATTACGAGCAAGAATCGATGAAGTTACAATATCTGAAAGTCCCGTATAAACCTTAGGAAAAGTATAGGATACGAATGTCATGACAATAGGATTACCGAGATGTGATTACATGTAAGACCATGTCTGGGACATTGGCATTGTATTCTGATTACGTGTAAGACCATGTTTGGGACATTGGCATCGTTATATAATTTCGTGTAAGTCTCTGTCTAGGACAGTGGTATCGATATGTGATAACATGTAAGACCATATCTGGGATACGGCATTGTACGAGTTTTATGTGATTTTCGAGTATCCTTAACGATTCTGAAGGGTTCAACGGGAAAAATCAAGTCAAGAAAGAATGTGTGAATAAGTTAAGTGACTCAGGTATGTATGAAATTTATACAAGTATTTAAAAGGGAAGTATTTGATGAATTCACTTATGATATTGAATACGTAAACATTGAGAAAGGTTTGTGCATCTATATGTGCTTACTCATATTTTGCCTATTGTTGGAAATGATGTTAATTCATGTGGTAATTTATTTGTGTATGTCTTACTAAGCTTTTAAAGCTTACTTTGTGTGTTTTTCCTCTGTTTAATAGATTATCGAACTAGCTCAAACCTCGGGGATCATCAGGAACATCGTCACACTATCGATTATCTTGTTGGTACTTTTGAAGCTTTGTATATATGGTATATGCATGTATAAGCTAGTGTTAAGATGATAAGTTTTGAGTTATGATTTTAGCCATGAGATTTGGCTTGCAAATGATGTAAATGTTGGTGTGAATTTGGCCATTTAAGTTGGCTTGAATTATGTGATGTATAAGTTGTCTTATGTTTTAGGCATGTTTGGTATGGTTTTATGATTGCTCTACTAGCTAGATGTTAATTGGTATATTATTGCTTGGAAGATGATATGTTATGGCTTGATTTTGAGATGATGAAATGGTATGTTTTGAAGCATGAAATAGATGATAAGATTATGAGTAAATGCATTTAGAAGTTATGTAAGTTTGATGGTTTTGGCATATTAATTGGTATGTTTTGGCTGTGGATTTGAGTAGTTAAGAGGATGGTTATAAATGGCATGAAATGTGTATGAAATAGCATGTTTTGGTTGCCTATTAATATATTGAATTGGTACAAATGTTTTGGTTTAGGTATGCTTGAGAAAGGGTGAGAAATATGGCTTCAACCAAGCCTATTCACTCCACACGGCCAAGCATACAGGCGTGTGGCTTGACCGTGTGTGACATATGGCCTTGGTACACAACTATGTGTCCCCTAGGGTAGCCCTTCGGTTTAAGTCAGTATACCCTACATGTTTGGCACGGCCTAGACACACGGGTTTGTCTACTGACCGTGTGTGACACACAGGCTGGAACATGGGCGTGTGGCTGACCATGTGACCCAAGTCAGTAACCCCTCCAGATTTCCCACAGCCATGGCATACGGGCATGTCTTCGGCCGTGTGGTGCAAGTCAGTATGTATGCCCTATTTCACATGGCCTGAGACACGAGCGTGTCAAGTGGTCATGTGAAGCACACGGCCTATTCACACAGGCGTGTGGCCCCTGTATGTTTGAAAATTTTCTAAGTTTCCCAAATTTTTCAAATGTTATCGGTTTAGTCCCAAACCTCGTACAAGCATGTCTTAAGGTCTCGTAGAGCCTTATAAGGGACAATATGATTATGTTAGATTGATATTTATGTGAAATTGAATCATGTATGAGAAATGTATATTATATGTTATGCTTTGATCGGTAATGCCTCGTAACCCTATTCCGGCGAAGGATACAAGTTAGGGGTGTTACATATTAATTCTAAATTTCATTGTTTTATTAGATGTTTTAGATGAATTTAGTGTTTAATTATGACATGATTTAAGTATTATTTTGATTTGACAATTTTCCCATCATTAACGTAAGAGAAATAATAGTTGGATGAAATAATTAGTTTGAATGAATTATCAGTATCTAGATCCTCGTAAAAAGTAAATTGAACCAAAAGTTCAAAAGGATAATTCACTTTATTTATTAACCTGATGGGAATAACCACGTGTCATATACTGACTAATGTTTTGAAGTCTCAATAGGACAACTTGATAGAATTGAAAGTAATGCATGTCTGAAGCATAGTAGGTCGATTAGTTCCAAAGATGAAAATTCTCATAAAAATAATAGATTTATATTGTCATTTAGTGGAAGTAGGTGATCCTTAAGATATCCAAGATATAACTAATCATTAAAACTCTAGAAGATATTTAAGTGCTTGAATTTGAATATGAAAATAATGAAAATGAAGAGATCTTAATAGCTTAAATCAACACAAGAAAATATGGAACCAAAACAAAAAGTTGTCGACAACGTTTTGAAATGTTGAAATAATGAAAGAAAATGGAGATCTTGAATGAATATGTCAAGAAATATAGATATGGCATAAATGGTCCAAAATAGAAGACACAATTTAAGTAGAATTAAATTTGAGAAGATTCTAGATCAGTAGATCAAACATTTAAAGGTATAAAGCTAGTCAGGGTACAAATGAGTAAGTTTGGAGAAAATGGACTACGAAAAAAAAGTTTTTTCGCTAAGTATTGGCATTAATTATGAAAAAATATTCTTTTATGGTAGATGTAATAACCTTTAGAAATCTTATTAGTCTGATAGTTCATGAAAGATTTGAGATCGTCTTATGATAATTGTTACAACTTTTATATTAATCACTATGTAGTAAAGTTTATATTAAAATTTTTGAAGGATTTAAAATGTTGGAAGCATATAGAAATTCCTAGGAAATTATTCGATGCATTTGCGTAAATATTTATTGAATTAATTTGAACATAATAAAATGATCATGATCAAATTTTGTTATGATTATTGTTGGAGTTCCTGAAGAAATCAAAATATATTTCCCCAAAATTATTCTTCACTCATGACATTTAGAAGAATGAATATATAAACGTTTAGCAAAATCGTTTGTAATCATTTGAAAAAGTAGTACTCAATACTGAAATATGCTGACTCAAAGATATTATGTGATGTTATCATGAGGGAAGTAAACATGTATTGTACTCTTTTCCCTTAACCGATGTTTTTTCCTACTGAGTTTCCTAGTAAGGTTTTTAATCAGATAACATGTTATACGTATTATAGATATGCGTACTCTTTTTTCTTTACTAAGAATTTTTTTATACAATATTTTTATCTTTGTAAGGTTTTAATGAGACATGTTGTCTATCAATGGACATCCAAGGGGAAATGTTATAAATATTTTATTATAAAGTTGATGTCCATTAAGATAAGAAGTTTGATGTACTTTATGGTTCTAATGTCTAATAGGAGTATAATTTTATTTCATTTATATTTCTTATGCATATAAATATAGACTTTGGAGAAGCATGGTAAAGTCTCTTATTGACGAATAAGCCATAATATCAAATTTAGCCCTTAACTTTTACATCTTTTGTCAAATTGACATTTATTCTTTTTTTGAGTTAAATTTGTCCTCATCCTTTTAAAAAAAATTAAATTTGACCATCAATCTTTTTAAAAAGAGTCAAATAGATTTTTTAATGAAAATACTAAGTAAAATGTTTAAAGTTTTTAAACATGGCAACTCACATAGTAATTCACATGTAATTCTTCTTCTTCTTCTTCTTCTTCTTCTTCTTCTTCTTCTTCTTCTTCTTCTTCTTCTTCTTCTTCTTCTTCTTGCCATACCAACATTGTTAAAAATTTAATGTTTTAGACAACATTTATATTAAAAAAACAATTTAACACTTTTTGAAAGATTAATGGCCAAATTTAACTCAAAAATAAAATAATATCAAATTGACAAAAAATAAAAATGTTAAATGTTAAATGTTAAATGTAAAATTTATCAGATGAATAAAAATACATCTACGTTGTTATACTATTTATTTACTCTATTATTTATTTTATAAAACTATTAAAATTTTAATAAATATCTAAGAAATAATTATAATGTAATTAAAATTATATAAAAAATTAACGGCATAGTAATTCGCCAGCAAAGCATTCTAGAAAATTAAAAAAAAACCTGTTTTTAAAACATAAATTTAAATAATGATAAAGAGATCAATTTCAAGCCTTTTGGTTTTCAAATGTTGGAGACGGTGGGTAACTGTGCGACTCATGGCTTAATTGCAAATAGAGTTCAAAATGGATGGATGAAATGCCTCCTTGTGTGCCATCACCCTTGGTTAAAATATTGTTTTACACCTTATACTTTTATAGAATTTGAGATTTACTCCTTGTACTTTAAACTATTACCTTTCCAAATTGAAATCCCTAATTCAATCATTGTTGTTGTTGATAGTTTCCATCAAAAAAATTCAACTTAACATATTTATTTTTCATCAATCATACGCCATGTCATATGAGAGCACCTCAAGTTCACAAATTTTGATAAAAAAAATACTAAAAACGTTATTGGATCATGATTTTTAAATTAAAAAAAGTAGGACTTAATTTTTAACTTTTTAAGTATGGAAACTAAATTTCAAAATTTATCAAAGCATAGGGACTAATAGTAGATTTTATCCTTTTTTATGTCTTTGATTTGAAAATATTAATTTGGAATTGTCAAGGTTGTGGAAATCCAAATTTCACAGATTTGTTAAAGAATATTGCAGGGAACATAACTCAGACATTGTAGATCTCCTTAAAACGACAGTGAGTGGAGTCAAAGTTGATACGGTTATCTCAGGAATGGGTTTTCCTTATTCCCATCATGTTGAAGCTTGAGGTTTTTCTTGGGGCATTTGGCTTTGTTAAAGAGAGTTGGTAACTATTGATGTTATTTTTAATCATGCTCAATTTAGTCATTGGTGCATCTTTAGTAGGTCCTTTTTTATGATAGTGGTATATGGCCCGCCATTGAAGTAAAAAAGAATGTTGCTTTGGGATAATCTTCACCACTTATCGATCCTTGGGTTTCTATAGGGGATTTTAATGTTTTTCTTCATTCGGAGGAGACGAAAGGTGGTGTTGCAGAAAATTTCAATCCTTTGTGTTTGATAGTGGCTTACGTTATATGGGTTTTTTGGGACCAATTTTCACTTGCAATCATGGTCATCTGTTTGAAGGGTTGGGCAGGACAATTAGCAATTGTATATGGGATGTTTCATTCCTAATGCCGAGGTCTGTCACCTTCTCAAACTCAAATTCTAAAAATATTAAAATCATTAAAATTTCTAAAATATTTAAAATTATTCAGAATTATTGAAATTATAAAAAATTATATTATAAATTGTAAAAATCATCGAAATAATTAATTATACATATAAGAAGATAAAAATATCATGTGTAATTAAGGACTAATGCATGTTTGTATTCAAATTTGTCTTCTCAACTCCACATGTCTTCATCTTACTCCACCTACGTCATCATTCATCATATCATCAAAACTAACAAATTGATCATAAAAATCCACCAATCGAACTTGTTAAGCTTTTAATTAGTGAAAAATCAAATTTATGTATACTTATAATTCTCATGAAAAATCAACATGAATATCACTTTAAAATATTTTTCCTGTTTTGAGAAATTTTGGTCAATAATCAGAATTACAAAAACTAATAAGATAATAGGAGTTTTTATAACACTCCAAAATTTTTTATTACACATGCATTATTTCGATATTGAATAAGTGTATCTATAATAAAATTTATAAAACAAGTAAAAAATTATTATTCTAAAAATAAAGTTAATTTTGGATATGAGAATTAATGAAAAAACTTTAATTAAATATATAGTGGGAATATCAATATCTATATCGACAAGAACCCAAAACAAGTTGTCAAGAAAATAGATTTTATTTGGGTTGAATAAATCTCTCTATTTTTATTTTTATTTTTTGGCAAAGTCGCTACAATCAATATCCTATCCTTTTTATCTAGCCCACGATCTCTAGTTTTAGTGAAAAATATAAGAGTTTCAATTCAAATAGGTTAAATGAATAATAATATTTTAATAAAAAAATCATACTACTAGGAGTATATAAAGTGGGCGGCAACAACCCTCTTTTGGAATTAGGGTTTGTCGCCTATTGTTATATTATATGGTTTAATTGGGCATCATCATGTATTGAGTGTAATTATATATATTATTTTATTTTTAAATCAATTCATATAATTTATCTAACTCAATAAACAATTTTTCTATTACCAAATTATTATTTATTCAATTAAATAAATACACTTAAATTATTAATTAATTAAATTATTTTCTCAATCTAATTCTAATATCGTTTAAGTCATGACGACTTTATCGTACTAGAATCTATAGGTAAATAAATTTAGTTATCTTGTTCTATGAAGCTATGATGACTTGTTAATTTAATTTTCACTTTGAACTTTAATTATTTAATTACGATCAAATAAATAATAATTCAAAAAAAATTATCTCTAAGTCATCTCTTGTTCATGGTGAGAAAGTGCATTCATTGTGGATAGTGAAATATGCAATCTATTTCTCTAGTTTGTCATTTTCATTTGATTCATTTCATCGATTCTAATGTGAACCATCAAGGTATACTAAGTTAATGAAGGGACCAACTGAACATATATAATTAGGGCTTAAATAATTTGTAATTAACTTTTGATTCTTCATCTATTAATTACAACATTATTTAGTCATTGAGTCATTCCACTAAAATATCATGACTAAGTTCTCCCCATTATATACCATCACCAAAGCTACTTGTCAAGTGCTTATCCAATAACCTTGTTATATGTGTGTTACCCTTATAGAACATCCTTAATCTCTTTGGGATACAATTCATTCTCTTAATATGATTTTATTTTATCTCGTGGTAACTATTACATCTTCTTTCATAAAAAGGTTAATTACTAACAAATAGTAATTAAGTCATTCATCTATAGAAAAATGACCCATGACCAAGTTACTTTTTCATTTATCGTGTAATGTTGATGAGAGGATATCATCTCCCCTTTATTGAGCTATGAATTCCACTATTGTAACTGAAGCTATTGTTTGGATCAAGTGCCCTCAATGTAGTTTATTCATCATTTTTACTTTCCTATCATTTGTATTTATCCTCAATGATTTTGCATGAAAAGTAAAATGTAATTAAATATTAGATAATCAATGAGCTAATAGTAAAGACCAATTTAGCATTACTTCTCAGAAGAACTTTTGAGATAAAAGCATTGTTAAACAAGATGCTTTGGGGCTTTTCAAAGGTGCTGTTAGGACAAAAAAATGCTTTGCAAAAGCACCTTTTTTTTCCAAAAGTAGAAGAAGAAAAATTTAGCTTTTGCTCAAATATGCTTTTTGGTCCAAAAGTATTTTTGAGAAGCAACGCTAAATTGTCCTTAAGTTACATTATGTGGTTAGATCATAACGTGAAAAGACAACTTATATTAGTAGATAATCTAAATAGTTGTTAATCTAATCGAAATTGAGTAATTCGATTCAAAGACTATTATATTGTCTATTGGGTCCAATTAGGGAGATGCTTTGTATTGGGTCTCAAAGCGGATGACTCCCAAAGATAGAGACAAATATGTCATTGTCTGGACTAACAATACATTAGACATGACCCAAGTTGAATTTATCCTAAATTTGTTTATGAACTTATTCACTGTGATGCTAATAGTGTGATATACATTTATCATGAGTGGATGATGGGCTATGTATGCCTGACTTGTATACTTTGATGTATTAAAAGTCTGAGTTCAAATAGTTTAGGAACCGAAAGGTAGTACATTGGGTAAAAGACTTCTACATGATGTAGCATCATTCTACAACAATAGAATCATAGCTCTATAAGGGTAAATGATATCCTATCATTAGCATTACATGGTTGTTGAAAAAGTAACCTGACCATGGGCCATTTGTCTAACACAGATGATTTAATTACTATTTGTTAGTAATTGCTTTCGCAATGGTATATAATAAGAGAGAGTTCAATCCTGGTACTATAGTGGAATGACTCCATGATTAAATAATGTTGTAATTAAAAGGCAATAGCCAAAACTTAATTACAAAGTATTTAAGTCCTAATTATATATGTCTAATCGATCTCTCTGCTAGCTATGGAATAAATTGCACGTAGAACCGATACTATTGAATGAATGAAAACGATAAACCAAGAGAAATAGATCGCATGTATCATTATTCGCAATGAATGTGTTTTCTCACAAAGTACATAAGATTATTTAGAAATTAAATCAATTTCTTCGAATTTTTATTTAATTGATTGTAATTAAATAATTGAGTTTGAAGTGAGAATTAATATAATTAGTCATCGTAATTTTATTGAATGAAGCTATTAAATATATTTCTTCCTAGATTCTAATACATTAAAGTTGTCATGAATTTAACGAAATTAGAATTGGGTAGAAAAAATTATATAATTGGATAAATTAATTAATTTAATTTAATTAATTAAACTGTTGATATTTTCAGAAATAGAAAATAGCTATTAGAATATTGTCTTTTTTATTAAGATATTGTTATTTAATTACCCCTTGTTCAAGTAAAATTTTTTTACTAATTTCCTATAAATAAGATCTATGGGATGAGTTAATTACACACAAAATAGAATGTTGTTATTCTGCTAGAAAATAGTGGCAATTTATTTACCAAAATAAATTATATTTTCTGAAAAAGCTCAAACTTTCAGGTTCCCATAGAGAGAATTAACTCTCCCATCGAAAGTTACTAAAAGTTTTCATTTTGTGCATTCGATTCGTTTTGTCTGAGCTCACACTCAAAGTAATTCAAGGTTCGAGGATAGTGGAGAAGATTGTTTCATAGAAAGTCGAGAAATGACTAAGACCACCTCGCACAAAATATATGAAATAAATTGGTTAATGGTTTATTACTATAAATACCACACAGTTTGGTTTGAAGAAAAAATTTAAACTTCGGTTGTGCCTAAAAACAGTTTTCAAAACTGAATTTTCCAACAACTATGTCATGCAGAAGTTGTATGCTCAACATACCAACTTTCGATTCTATTACCAAATGAACTCAAGTTTTTAATACACCAAAGTATACAAGTTACGTACACATAGTCTGTCACTTACTCAAGATTGAGATAAGTCACACTATGAACGCCAAAAGTGAAAAAA
Organism: Gossypium hirsutum; assembly: GCF_007990345.1. Classification (NCBI taxonomy): domain Eukaryota; kingdom Viridiplantae; phylum Streptophyta; class Magnoliopsida; order Malvales; family Malvaceae; genus Gossypium; species Gossypium hirsutum. The sequence continues at coordinate 74,266,339 of NC_053428.1, forward strand.
AATCTATACACGGATCTAGGATTTATTCTACTTGAGTCATGTGCAATGTATTATTAGCCCAGACAATGACATCTATGTCTCTACCTTCTGGGAGTTATCCACTACAATACCCAAAATAAGGTATCACCCAAAATAGACTTGATAGATGTCATAATGGTCTTTTAATTGACTTGTTCAGTTTCAATTAGGTTATGGACCATTTAGATTATTTACTAATATAAGTGGTCTTCTCACATTATGTTCTAGTCACATAATCCAACTTGATGTTAGTTAAATGTCTGAGTTAATATTTACTTTCATTTTGCTTTAGGTGAAATAATCGTTGAGGACATTGTACAAAAGAGAATGATGGAATTTTATTTAAAATCTATTTGAAAATTTGCAAGTTCATTTAATAATACCACTACACTAAAAGCACCAGATTCCTACAAAATTACCATCAATGTAAGCATAAATAACAATTTACAATATAAAGCAATGAAAAAGATCAAACATAAATACCTCCAACCATTGCTTGAACCAAATGCCAAAAACCAAATGTTATTACACTACTGTCAAGCATGTCAAACCATTGATAAGGTCATCAAATTTAGTCATATGAAAAAATTAAAACCACTAAATTCTTCTAAGCACTCGAAAATCTCACTAAATGGCATATTTTCAAATTTTTGTTTTTAGTGGCTAGGGACATTATGCATGTGGGTATTTATAGTGGTGGTTCCCCATAAAAAAACCACCAATGACATGCCCCACCATAAAAAAAATAACATGGAATATAACGCCCCGTATCCGAGACCGTCACCGGAGTCGAACACGAGGTGTTAAACAGCTCAAACAATTTATTTTTAAAATTTTCAGTCAAGCTAGCAATCTGCGTCATAGTCGCTTAAAAATTCATATCTCGAGTTCCAAAACTATAAATAAAATTCCATAAATTTTCCCTGAAACTAGACTCATATATCTATTTATTAATTTGTTTCTAGAATTTTTGGTCAAGCAAATTAGTACAGTTTATTAGTTAAAGTCTCCTCTGTTTCAAGGTTCGACTGCTCTGACCTCTGTGTATTACAAATCAAATATCTCCCTGTACAGAGTTTCAATGACTATGCCGTTTCTTTCTAATAAAACTAGACTCAATAAGGAATCTGTACATATAAATAATGACTTATAATTATCTTTGAAAAATTTATGGTGAATTTCCAAAATCAGAACAGGGGATCCAGAAATCGCTCTGGACCTGTTTCACAAAAATTTAAACATCTCATAAAATATAACTCATATACCTGTTTTGTTCCATCCATATGAAAATAGACTCATAATTCTTCAATTCAATATTTTATTCATCATCTAATTGTATCTCTACTATTTTTAATGATTTTTCAAACTCACATCACTGTTGCTATCTGAATCTATTTTATGGTAAATTTTACCTATTTCATGGTTTCCATGGATTAGCTAGCAATTTAGCATACATAACACCAAATGTGATCATGATTAGCCATTCCAATGGCTAATCATTACCAAGCATTTCCATACCACTCAATAACCATATCATAAGACCATATATACAAAATGATTATAATGCTACACATGCCATACTCAAAATATGCAAGCCATTATTCCAAGATGGTATACGGATAGTGTGAGTGTGCCTCCGACTGTTCCCGATTTCCGAGCTGACTTGTCAACACTACAAGGAATGAAAAGGAGGGAGTAAGCATAAATGCTTAGTAAGCTCACATGCAAATAACAAGTAACACAACTATATACGCAAACATAAAACATCATTTGCATAATCATCACCGAGACATTCATATCACATTTTCATTTATCATCTTACCATATTGTTGTTATATCGAGTTTTCAACTCGAGGGTTAAGTACATACCTGTTCAAAGTATTCATTTCACAACACTTACCAATACGTCCATTTCATCTCGAGTATTCCTCCATTTGAGTAGAATTTTACCTGTTGAACACATCAGAATATAATTCGGATACATGGAAAGTTTGCACATAAGTGCCACATATGTAGCCAAGCTACCATGTAACCCGCCCATAAGTGAACTCGGACTCAACTCAACGAGCTCGGGCATTCGCATCCATAAGTGAACTCGGACTCAACTCAACGAGCTCGGATGCCTAGTTACATCTCTCGAACTCGGACTCAACTCAACGAGTTCGAACATTCGCATCCATAAGTGAACTCGGACTCAACTCAACGAGTTCGGATGCCCAAATATCATAGTGACATGTCACTTGCATCCTAATCCATTCCTAAGGTTCAACGGGACCTTTTTCCCAATCATGTGTCTCAACCATCTTCTACGGAATGCCATTACCGATACTCGGTAGTATTTCACATTTTCCAAGTATATCACATAATTTGACATATTAACAAACAATTATCACAGTATAATATTTCATAATAATTATCATATAATTTAAATAACATTAAAACATTTAAAATAATAACTATGTTACCAACATTTACATATGAACTTACCTCGTATGCGAAAATGGCTGCTTTTACCATTTCGTCCACAACTTGGTATTTTCCCCATTTTAGCCTGAATTTTAGTTTTCATTGCTCTATCATTTAAAATATAGTCTAATTAGGACTAACATTATTCAAATTGACCCAAAATCATATTTTGGAAAAATTACAGTTTTGCCCCTAAACTTTTGTATATTTACACTTTTGCCCCAAATCTCATAAATTAAACTTCAACCTATTTTCTTATGTTTTATGACATGCTGATCATTTTTCCCTTCTATGGTAACATCAAATTCTCACTCTAACATGTACTTATGACTATTAGGTATTTTTACCGATTAAGGCCTTTTGCTCGTTTTCACTTAAAACCGAGTAGTACAAGTTGTCTAACATAATTTAAAACCTCATATTCTATCATAAAACACCAAAATACACAAATTTTAACTATGGGTATTTTTCCAAATATGAACCCTAGGTTGAATTATTGCTAGCATAAGCTTAATCGAGCTACCGAGACTCCAAAAACGTAAAAATCATTAAAAACGAGGCTAGAACGGACTTACAATCGAGCTTGGAAGCTTGAAAAACCCAAGACATGGTTTCTCCTTGCTATATTCGGCCATGGGGTTGAAGATGAGCAAAATTGGCTTTTAATTTTGTATTTTAATTCATTTTACCCCTAAATGACCAAAATGCCCTTACTACTAAACTTTCCAAAAATTTCATCCATGTCCAATTTTTGTCTATAGACTTAGAAATTGGTAAAATTGCTATTTAAGACCTCCTAATTAATATTTCAAAACAATTTCATACTAGAAACTTCTAGAATGCAAGTTTTACAAATTATTCGATTTAGTCCCTAATTTCAATTTAAGCACTTTATGCATAAAATTTCTTCACGAAATTTTCACACAATCATGCAATCATATCATAGACCTCAAAATAATCATAAAATAATTATTTCTATCTCGGATTTTGTAGTCACGAAATCGCTATTCCGACTAGGCCCAAAATCAGGATATTACATGGAAGTGGAGGGCAACAAAAATGGGAAACATGAGAATAACCCCACGAACCAAATACACGTCCAACATTCTCCCACTTGGTTCGTATTCCCATGAATAATTAAAGTTGAAACATAATGCATGAATCATGGAAATATTTTCTCTTAGAATTTGAGTAGTATCTTTCATGCACCACAATATATCATGTCTCAACAATTAGCCCAAACTTTTTAATAAATAAACACAATGTTTATTCCAAGTCAAAACTTTAGTGACATTTCTCAAAATAGTCAAATTAATATGCACACAAAATATGAGAAATATCAAACCTAATAGAGTTTCTTTATAATAATTCTTATAATGAAAAGTTAAAATGTGGGAACAAGTTCCATAGTGACAACATGATCCTTAAATTTGTGTCGTGGCATGCCTTTAGTCAAAGGATCAACTAACATTTGCTCAATGTTAATGTGCTCAATGACCACTTTCTTTTCTTTAACATGTTCCCTTATGGATAAATGCTTATTGTTGATATTTTCACTTCGACTTCCACTTTTGTTATTCTTAGTCATAAAGATAGCAACTAAATTGTTACAATATATCATCAATGACCTAGAAATCGAATCCACAAGTCTAAACCCAAAAATGAAACTCTTCAACCATACTCTATGTGAAGCAGCCTCAAAACATAAAACGATATTAGCCTCCATAGTGGAAATAGCAAGTAAGGTCTAATTGACACTCCTCCAAGATATAACTCCACCAACAAATATAAATATGTAACCTGATGTTGATTTACATGAATCAACATAGCCAGCAATGTTCGAATTGGAGTAGCTAATCACCTGCAAATTGTTTGATCATTTGTACGTAAACCATTTAAGATATCTCAAAACTTTCTTTGCAACTCTTAAGTGGTCAATACCTGGATTACTCTAATATCTTCCCAACATTTCAATTGCAAATGCAATGTTAGGTCTTGTGCAGACTTGGGCATACATCAAGCTTCCAACAACAGAAGCATATGGAATGGTATTCATTTTCTCTCTCTCAAATTCGTTCTTTGGGCACTAGTTAAAGTTAAACTTATCACCCTTCACGATAGGTTTCTTGAGATAGACCTAAGATACTACAATTTCTATCACGATGAATCTTAATGCCGATGACACAAGATGCATCACCCATGTCTTTCATATCAAAATTTTTAGAAAAAAATTATTTCACCTCATGTAGCATACCCTTGCCATTTGTTGCAAGCAAAATGTCATCCACTTATAGAATAAAGAAACATATTTTACTCCCACTGACCTTTTGGTATATGCATTGATCCATGATATTCTCAACAAAACCAAATGAAAAGATAACTTCATTGAATTTTAAATACCACTATTGGAAGGTTTGTTTCAATCCATATATAAACCTCTTCATCTTGCATACCAAGTGTTCACCATCATTAGAGGAGAATCCTTCAAGTTGTCTCATATATACCTCTTCCTCTAGGTCACCATTGAGAAAGGGGGTTTTCACATCCATTTGTTACAACTCAAGGTCAAAATGAGCTATTAATGCTAACAGAACGCGCAAGGAATCTTTCTTAGATACAAGACCAACGGTCTCAGTATAATCAATTCATTATCGCTGAGTGAATCCTTTCACAACGAGTCTAGCTTTATATCTTTCTATGTTGCCCATTGAGTCTCCTTTTGTTTTAAAGACCTATTTACATCCAATGGTTTTTTCCCCTCAAGCAATGATACAAGATCCTAACAGTATGTTTGGTTCACTATAATGGAATAAGGCTATAATTGAATAGAGCTGTAATGGAAGAGAGCTATAATCAGTAGTTCAACTATTTGGTTGAATGGAATGGAATAGAACTGTAATAGTGTTCTTGTGTTTGGTTGAATGGAATGATGTTGTAATAGCATAAGGAAAAAAACTAAAATGACCAGAACACCCTTAGCAGAATTTTTTTAGGTAGATGATTATTGTTATTGTTATTAAATTTTAATAAAATTATTATTAAAAATAATTTAATAAAAATAATAAATAATTTAACCATATTTTAACATAATTATTATTAAATATAACTTAATAAAATAATATATAATTTAATGAAATTCTTAATATAATTATTATTATATAAATTAAAAAATCATAACTATTATGTTTTTATCCGTTTTTTATGTCGTTTGTATTTCAATTATTTTTCCTGCCCTCCCTTAATTATGTGTCATTTGATTAGCATTCATATTGTTGCAAGAGTAAGAGACAGTGAATTGTCTAGATTGTAGGAGAACGTGAATTGCATAGAGTGTGTTTATCTTTGTATTTAATAGTGAAAAAAGATTATGAATAATTCCATAAGATATATTCACATAATTTATTACTGATAAATCCCAACCAAAATAACTAAAATTGAAATTTAGCAACAACATGGAGGCCATGACAGTTTTGGTCAAATAGTCATAGCCCAAATACAAAATATAATGAATAAATTCACATGCATTAGAAAGATCATTAGCTATTAGTCAAATACAAAATAAAATGACAGTTTTGGTCAAATAGTCATAGCCCAAATACAAAATACAAAATAATACTAATTATCACATAGGATCTTTAGCAGCAGAAAGATCATTAACTACTAGACCTTTTTGTTTGGCTAAACTTCTAGAATTTGCAATCAGCCCAGAATGCCTCCTGAGTGTAGGATTTGCTGAAGACCAACCAGAAGGTCTGGTCTCTTCACCTGTGGAAAATCTACCATATCATCATGTTGCTCCAGATAGACCATAGGGCATTATCTAAAAATACTATGTGACAGAATATACATAAATAAAAAGAAATAATCAAGTAAAAAAATAAACTATTGCAATATATGACTAGACAAAATCAGGAGTAAGAAAAATAGAACATGCCTAATTGACTATCAGCAATTACACCTGCATGAGGTAAGTCAGAGCTAGTTCCAGCACCAGGGCCCTGGAAAACATTTAAAAATGCAACATACAATCAATAAAAACTAGTCAAAGGTGGTGCAAAGTGGATTATTACCCTTAGAGCTCTCTTCTTCAGCTTGTTCATTATAGAAAATTGTTTGAGCCTAGCTTTTACAGTCTTACCAAACAAAACTTTAGCTGCTTTCTTGGCATTTTTAGCCATGGATGTTCTGCATACAATAGTTGGGATGATTTTTCATGCATAGAAAATATATATCAACATAAATAAAGCATGCAACATGTATAGAAGGTTACCAAGCACTCATGTACTGTAAGATGCTGCTTTAGATTAGGATTAAGCATTTTCTTTACAAGGTCCTTTGCACTGTCCGAAACCTTAGGCCATGGGTCCCTCTTAAAGTCAATAGCAGAACGAATAATTGCTTGTGTCCCCCCTGCTCAGTCTCTGTATGCAAACACGACTAGCCAGTTTAGACATAAGAATACCTCTAAAATGGCATGAAATTCTTCCTTGGCTATTCCAATTCTATCAGTGTCACTTGAATTAACAACATAAATTATTGCTTGTGTATTTGGGAAATAGCATCTCCAATATGGCCTGTAAAATATGTAGATTAAAAAGAAAAGTGGAAGACGAGTGTTGGAGGGTGGTGAAGTCAATCAGCGTGTTCAACAAGCAGCAAATTGCCCAATGAAAGGACTAAAATCATCACAAAGAAAGCAAATTGGCAATGAAAAATTCTGAAAAACAAAACTCCTTCTTGAGTAAATAAATGAAGAATGATGAATCTTCTTTCATCTCACCTTATTGTCCAGCTAAAGAGTAGCCAGAAAAACCCACAAGATATCCCTATATCATAATTAAATAAATAGAGGAAGCAAAGTAACTTAGAGGTTGCATCTCTATTAGATAGAAGACACACCACAACAGTTAAAGCTACTTTAACAAATCAATTGAAAATCTCATCTGTACCAAAAATATTGGGATGTTTCCTTGAGAACACATAGCTTAAAAACAAGTACCTAATGCTTGTCTGACCACCTACAAAAAACAAAACTGCATTTGATTTAAACTGGAACAAAGAGTTAAATAAATGTTACAACTTTATAGAATCTCACAGCTGATAAGCAAAACGGAGCTACATGTTTAAACTCAACAACTGAAATAATTTCTCTGTAAATTTAAGCCACAAAAGTTTCTGCTGATGTAATCTTATACAATTCAAACTATAACTAAAATTCCCAAAGGCCTTGTGACAAATGCCAAAGCAAGCAGGCCGACCAGATAACTATAGGATCAAAAATGGAATTCAATGATTCAATTTTAAGTAAAAGGATTAAGGCAAACTTCAATGATTCGATAAATTAAATTGAACTCCATTTGTATAAAATACATTAGCTGCTATTTTAGATTTATTAACGTTAACTTACCTAAATCCCATACTTGAAAGTTGATGTTGATGTATTGTACAGTCTCTACATTAAACCCAATCGCTACAAAAAAAGAGTTAAAAAAATGGCGCATTGAAGCTGTCAGTCATTTAGAAAAAAAATGAAGACCCAAAAAAAGAATGATAAAGAAGAATTCAGAGAGTAGCTGGCAAAGCCAAACCTACTTGGAATTTTAGAGACTACCTCACCCATCTGAAGTCAATATGTTGGAAGATGATCAAAATAATAATTAAAAAAAATGAAATATGGCCCTAACCTGAGAGGGCGAAGGTGTCAAGGGCAAAGGCGTCGATAGAGCTTCAGACGTGAGGAAGGGTAAAGTTAGTGAAGAGGCTAGAAGGAAATGGGAAAAAGAATGAAAAAAAATAAAAAAAGAGGCTTCAGACGTGAGGAAGGGAGAAAGGTAAAGTTAAAACTGAGACGTGAGGAATGGCTACTCTGTAGGTAGGGTGTCGAATGCTATTCAGCGTGTTTAGTGGGAATAGAGGAGGGATTGAATGAGGCTGTAATAGGCATTACAGCTAATAAACTGTAATTTATACATATTTTTACTCCATGTTTAATGCATTTTATGGATGATTTCCTATTAGAATTGGTGACTTCGATGCTCCTAATGCTTTAATTTCATGATTTATACTTAGGAGAACATAGGAGACCGAAAGGAACGAGAAATGCGCCAAAAACGGAGAAAATAGGCCAAAGTACAAAATCAACACGGCCTGGACCTCCTCATACGGGTAGACCACACGGTCGTGTCAATTTGGCAGGCTCGAGCACAGCCTGAAGTAATCGCACACGGGCGTGTTATACGGGCGTGTCCCTGCCGAGCCCAAGTTGAGTCCAATTCGAAAAAGGCTAATTTTGAGGGCTCTTAGGCATTCCAAAGCCTATAAATACACCCTAGAGGAGGAAGAAAAATGAGGCACAGAATAGGGAGTAAGGAATTACTCCAAGGAAGCCGATTGATCCATCTCAGAAGCCGGATTCACCATCAAGACTAAAGATCTCTCCTCAATTTCCCCTTTAGGAGTTTTGGGTCTTCTTTATGTTTTGTATTCTTTATTATTCTGAGATGTTTCCTTAATTAGTTATGAACTAAAACCCCTAAATACCTAAGGGGAATGAAACCTAAGACGAATCTTATTATTATTTTCTGAATTGTGCAATAAATATTTAACTTGTTCTCAATTATGTGTTCTTAATTCTTGTTTCGATATCCCAAGATACTGATTCAAGATAAGCTCTTATTCAGAGGAGGAATAGACCCTGTCTAAGAGTACATTTTTCATAATTAAGCGGAGTTGTTTGTGCACCTATACATAGGGTGACAAGATTTTGCCGGATTAGGGTGAAACCTAATAAGGGGATCCATAGATCGAGTAATGCAACCCTAGGGTGTTAATTAGAGAAAGGTATCAATTATTCAATCTAGGGATTAGACGTTATTAGTCTTTAATAGGGATAATAACATAACTTAGGAATCTCTATGGAACAAGTTAAATGACTAAATCGTCCGATTCGGAGCCAGAATAACAAGTACAATCTAAGTGGATTTTTCCTTAGGCATTGTCTTAATTCAATCGATTTTCCCAAAAGCAATTCCCCGATTCCATTCTCTATGAATTTTTAGTTTAGATAATTAGTTAGTTAAAACAAAAACCTCTTTATTCTTAGGCTAGATAATAAAAAGACAATCATTACTGGTTCTTTTAGTTCCTTTGGGTTCGACAATCTGGTCTTGCTAAACTATACTACTGTTCGATAGGTACACTTGCCTACATCGCGATAATAGTTAGTTTTCAAGAACAATTAATTATAAATATTTAAAACCTATCACGAAATCTCGCGATCAACAGCCAACCAAACATTGGTTTGGTGGTAGGCCCATTGAATTGGGTTGTGATCTATTCCTATTACACCCAACCAAGCACAATGTAAACATCATTACTTTTCATGGAATTCATCTCATCTTTCATTGCATTGTACCACAATTCTGACTCTTTACAACTCAAGCTTGTGAAAATGACTCAGGATTATTCTCAGCTCCAATATTCTAGTTAAACTTTTGAGGATACACAATATAGTCACTAGAAATTGTTGATTTCCTTTCTCTAATAAATCTCCTCAATGTTGAACCAACATTTTCTTGTGGATCATATTGTTCAATTGGTTGTTAAATAACTTCTGAATTTTCTTGATCAACTTGATCTACTAGAGTGTTTCAAGCAGCTTGTGGATTTTTATTGATTGGTTGTTCAGCACCTGGTTGAGCTTAAAGAGTGTTATGTATGATAACTGATCTCTCACCTAAGATGGAAAGTTGACCTATGGGAATCATGTCCTGAGACAGATGGCTCCTACCTTCAGACAGGTATCCTCATACATGTATATGTCACAAATTCGTTTCCAACCTTAAAAACAACTCAAAAAGTGCCTTTTTGGGATAGTATTAGTTGGAACTCAGTTTGATATATGCACAGCCGTTTTGAGAGATTCAACCCATAAAGACTTAGGCACTTAGAGCTAATAAGCATACTTCACACTATGTCCATTAAAGTTCTATTTCTTCTTTCCACAACACCATTCTGATTAAGTAAGCCTGACAAGGTGTATTGGCCTACTATACTATTATCTTGAAGAAACTTCACAAATAGACTAGGTGTTTGTTTATCCTCAGTGTATCTACCAAAATACTCACCACCTCTACTGGCTCTCACAATCTTGATTTACTTACTGCATTGTTTTTCTAATTCAACCTTGAAAAGTTTAAAGATTTCTAATGCTTACTGCATTGTTTCTCTATCAGTTCTCACAATCTTGTGATGAAGCATGTAGATATGTATGTACTGTGAGTAATCATCTATGAAAGTGATGAAGTATTTCTGACCTTCCACATCCATATCTGGGCAACATATATCAAAATGGAAGATTTCTAATATGGTCGAACTCCTCTTGACACCTTTCTTTGACTTGTTAGTTTTGTTTTCCTTTAATACAGTCTATACAATTATTGAAATCAATAAAATCTAAAATACTGAATACCCCATCATTTACTAATCTCTTAATCCTTTAAATGGAGATATGTCCTAATCTCTGACGCCATAAAATAAAGGAATATCCATTTATAACACAATGTTTAGTAACAGTTTGAACATGCATAACATTATGAGTGACATTATTTTGGAAATTAAGAGAATAGAGACCATCAGATAAAACCCCATTTCCAACAAGTTCAGATTTATAAAATAAATTGAAACCATTGTTTGAAAAACTAAAACAGTACCCAAATGGTTCAAGTCTTGAAATAAACTAAATTTCTAGAAAAACTAAGAATATAAAAAGTCTTTTCTAAAATTAAAACAAAGTCACTCTTAAAAACTAATTCACCTATTCAAATTGCATTTACATATGACTTCATCTTATTTCCTGAATAGATGTATTGCTTAGTTCCCTTCGGTTCCCTCAGGTTTTTTAATCCCTCTAAAGAATTTGAGATATGGATTGTAGAACCAAAATCAATCTTCCATGTGTAATTAACATCAACCATATTTGACTTAAAGCAAACAAGTGAGATTAATTTACCTTTCTTTTCAAGCCAGCATGTAAACTTGACACAGTCCTTCTTCAAGTGTCCCTTCTTTTTACAAAAGAAACACTTGGACCTTTTTTTCTTATGTCAACTTGGGGTTGCATTTTAGCCTTTCCCTTTTGCTTGGCTTGGACCATGTTCTTTCCTTGAGTAACCATCAATGCACTCTTCCAATATCCAGTATGAGTCTAGCTTCTTCCTGATCACACATGGTCAAAAGTTCATCGATAAACCACTTATCCTTATGTATGTTATAGGAGATCTTAAATGGCTCATACTGAGGTGGAAAAGTGTTCAATATAAATTTCACCAGGAAAGATTTAGACATTTCAACCTCAAATGCTTTCAGTTGATTTGCTAAATCTCTCGTCTTGTTGATGTGATCACATACACCATTCACGATTGTGAGTTTCATTGATGTGAATTTCATGATTAAGGTGTTGGCTAACGAATTTTGAGAAGTTTTGAACTATTTTTAAATAGTCATTTATAATTCTTGGACATTCATATAATACTCAATTGAGCCACGAACATCAACAGAAACCTTACTCTTTATGAACATGTTACTTAAGCGATTAGATCGCTCGCATTTTTCATACAGAGCAAGATCAACTTAAGTATTGATTTCAGTAATATGTGACTCATATTTCCTTATGGAATAGTCAATATCCAAGCACCCCAATTGAAGAAGAATACTCTGCTTCCAGAACTTAAAGTTCTCACTAGTTAATTTAGGGATATTTTCTCTATTATCAAACATATTCATAGGTTCTAAAGCTGCAAAATAAATGAACATGCATACTTAACAATATTTGAGGCAAACATAAATCATAATTTGCCAATGCAAATTATGTAAATAATGAAACTAGTGACACAAAAATTGTCTGTGGGCTAAATTTTTAACTCAATTAGATCCATTTTATGATTATAATTAATTATTGTCCTTTTGATAAAATTTATTTAAATTCATTTTCATAATTCCTATAGGTAACTATGAAAAATCATGAAATAATTTATATCGTAATAAATTTTGCAATGCGATTTAATATCTATGATTTTCGTATGTGATTTTTTACTTTAATAATTTTATTTAACTAAAGATGTTATGACTAGTCTTTAATTAAATAAAATTATGAAAACCACTTAGCTAGATATTAGAAATTTTACTTTAACAAAATTCAACGATTTTGCACAAAATTTTGCAATTAAAATTCTATAAAATGTTTTAAAAAATAATTCAAGAAAAAAACAAGACATCGTTATTTTGAGAAATTTACAAACTTTTAAAATTAGACAAGGCAAATATTAATCATACTTAGATACCGAATGTAAGCATAAATAATAATTTACAATAGAAAGCAACAAAAAAAGTTAAACATAAATACCTCCATCTATTGTCTGAACCAAATGTCAAAATCTAAATGTTATTACACCACTATCGAGCTCGTCAAACCACTGACAAAGTCATCAAATTTAGTCATATGAAAAACAAAAAACTGATAGTCTTCTAAGCACTCGAAAACCTCACTAGATGAAATATTTTTAAAAATTTGCTTTTGGTGCTTAGGGACCTTATGCAAGTGAGTATTTATAGTGATGATTTCCCATCAAAAACCACCAATTACATGCCCCATTATCACACAAACAACATAAAAGTGAAGGGCAACAAAAATGAGAAATGTAGGAATAACCCCGCGAACCAAATGCACGTCCAACACTCAATTGACGAAAATTAAAATTGGAATATTCAGTTATGTGTGATAAAATATTAAAAACTTAATTTTTTTTAATAATCCAACTTAATAGACAAATTATTATTAAGAGCTTTTTCATGTATGCTAAAATTGTCACATCTATTTTGTGGGTGAAAAATAATTATATTTTAAGTGAATATTTATTTTTAGTGTTATTTAGTAGTATAGATAAAAAGAAATGACTAATTTAATTGTTAGTGTGTAGGATTTTCAAAAAAAATATTAAAATAATATATTTATCCTTATTTAATTAGTTTATTGTAATCAAATTTTATTTATACAAGTAAAGTATTAGATAAGTAATTTTAACACTATATAAGTATTAAATATAACAAATTAAATAATACCTTTTTTAACATAAACTAAGGTTCAAATAACTAAATCTCATATCATACAATAATTATTTTGTAAAAAAAAATAAGTTTAAAATTTATATTTCTTTTGTTTTTTTCATTTCTTCTAGTTTTTGGTAGATTTTTTTTCTTCTAATAATCAGTTATTAATAGATTCAAAGATTCTCAATTAGATGGTATATATCAATCAAAATTGATTGATTTAATCCAATTTTCACAAATACTAATTGACATTTATGACTTCCAAATTTATGGAAAATTTTTAATTACTAATTATGATATTAGGACGAGAAAAAAAAAGTTTAAAGGTAAAAAAAAGTACTAAAAAAATTGTTTGTTAACGTGGCATATAAGACAAATAATATCATGTCAGCATAAAATACATGTGGATTGCCATGCAAGGTGCCACACTAATATTGTTAGAAAATTAATGTGTTAGTTAACATTTTCATTGAAAAAAGAAAGAAATTTAACAAATTTTAAAAATTTAATTGTCAAATTTAACTAAAAAAGAATTAAAACTAAATTGAAAAAATATGTAAACATTAAGGGCTAAATTTGTCTGTATGCCTAATTACAAATTCTAAAAATATAAAATCATAAAGATATCTAAAATATTTAAAATTATTTAGAATTATTGAAATTATAAAAATATATATTATAAATTGTAAAAATCATCAAAATAGTTTATTATACATATAATAAGATAAAAACATCACAAGTTATTAAGGACTAATACATGTTTGTATTCAAATTTGTCTTCCCATTTACTTTGAAAAAAAAAATTGTCTTCCCATCTCTACCTGTCTTCATCTCACTCCACCTGCACCTTCATTCATTGTATCATCAAAACTAACAAATTAAGCATAAAAATCCACCAATTGAACTTGTTAAGCTTTTAGTTAGTGAAAATTCAAATTTATGTATACTTATAATTCTTATGAAAAATCAACATGAATATCACTTTAAAATATTTTCTTGTTTTGAGACATTTTGGTGAATCATCAATTTCTTGAATTACTAAAATTGGTCAATAACATGAATTTTTGTAACGCCCAAAAAATTTTATTGGACACTTGTTATTATTTCGATATCGAATAAGTGCATTTATAAGAAAATTTGAAAAACAGTAAGAAAAAGGATTATTATGAGAATAAAGTTGATTTTGTATGAGAATTAATGAAAATAACTTTATAATGAAAATGTGATTTAATGACTAAATCGTAAAATTTTGAGGATTAAAGTACAATTTGACTAAAATGTAAATTTTGAGTTATTAGTGACTAATTGGGATAAGAATAATTTGCATTATATGTTAGTTTGATAAAAATCACATCAGAGACCAAATTGGAAAAATTGAAAAGTATATAGACTAAATTGTAAATTTCCCAATTTTATTAAAAGGGAAAATATGTAATTTTCACCATATATAGATTTATATTAAAGGTTAAAAGTGAAATGTGAGACTTGTAATTGATAACTGCCTAAGATCATCTAAAAGTGTACAAAAAGAGAGGGGCAAATTGATAATTTTACCATAAATGGGCAACTTGATCATTTCTCAAGTATTTTATATGTTTATGGTATATTTTATTTATGGAATTAATATTGGCCTTTGAATGTGATTATGTTAGTGTGATGATATGTGGACCACATTTTAATAAGACTTTGACCAAGGTTTTACCATGATATTTTTATGTATTTAAAAGAACAAAATAGGAGTAAAAACACCCCTATTACCTGCTAAAATTGTAACACTCTTTACCCGTATTCAACACCGAAACAGGATACAAGGCATTACCAAACTTACATCGTAAGCAAACA
Organism: Gossypium hirsutum; assembly: GCF_007990345.1. Lineage (NCBI taxonomy): Eukaryota > Viridiplantae > Streptophyta > Magnoliopsida > Malvales > Malvaceae > Gossypium > Gossypium hirsutum. The sequence goes on from NC_053428.1 coordinate 74,281,771, forward strand.
TACAATTTCGAGTCATACATTTTCATCCAAATTAAAACCATTTGTATTCAATCATAAAGTCTCTAATACGAGCCTACGAGGCCCAAAACATGCTTTAGAAGTGGTTCGGGACTAAACTGATAACTCCGGAAATTTTTACAAAACTTAGAAAATTTTTGCTATGAACAGGGGTCACATGCCCGTGTGATTTGGGACATGCCCGTGTGGGTAGGCCGTGTGGTCACACATGTCCGTGTCCCTAACTTGTGTAACTCTCTGTTTTGCAATGCATGAGTAAATTGAGATCACACGGCCAAGTCACATACTCGTGTGCTAGGCCGAGTGGTTAATTTCATTTTCCTAAAATAGGTACAGACTACACACGCCCGAGACACACGCCCATGCCTGAGGCCGTGTCCCTCACATGGCTGAGACACACGCCCATGTCTCTGCCCGTGTGCTAAATTCTGAGCATTCTGTTTCTCAAAATTAAGGTGCAGGGGACACTCGACCGAAACACATGCCCATAGGGCAAGCCGTGTGTCACACACGGCCTAGACACACGCCCGTGTGGCTACTCGTGTGGACAAAATAAAGGCTATTTGTCAAGCCATTTTTCACCCTCATTTACACCTACACACACACAAGTTCAATGGCATAAATCATGGCATACTTAGGCAACCAAAACATCCACAATCAAGGTTAAAACATACCATCTCATTATTTCATATAACATACTTATAACAACATCATATTCTACCAAACCAAATCAACCAAACTCACATTTACAAGTACCAACACAAATATTTTATCATGCATAATTCTTCATAAATTTCATAGTACACCACTGAGCAAATCTTAACTATTCAACAACAAACCATTAAGTCACATTCAACCATTCACCAAGCATTTATAATCCACATCACACAAGAGATAATTGCACATGCATATATATATATATAAGCTTACAACCAATTCAACCAAAATGAGCCAAGTTACATGGCCAAATACCACATCAAGCCTTTGACAATTACAAGCCAATATATTTGGCCAAATTCATAATGACATATATAACAAAATGACCAAGTCCCTATACATGCCATATTCTCAAAATTTTAAAATCATCGGTACCCAAAATAACAGTTTGATAGTGTGATACGATCTCCGACGATCTCTGACGATCTCCAACCCGAGCTAGCTTGGTGACACTATAAAACATGGAAAATAAAACGGAGTAAGCTATATAGCTTAGTAAGCTCGTATGAAAGAAATAAGCAAACCTTATCATACATTAATCATGCAAGTAATATAACTTAAGATAGTATATTTTACCATAATCACATGATAATAATTCACTTCCATCATAATCTTACCTTGAAATCGTCATTTCACAAATTAATAATCATAAGCTTTGAGTACATACCTGTACCATCTCGTAATAATTTCATACTTAGTCTCATTGTTGTCATACCCAATGAACCACTCAGAATAATAATATTGGATATACGGGAAAACCTTGCACACAAGTTGCCACATATGTAGCTATTGCTACCTTTATCTCATAACACATATGTGCTCGCTCTCGAGCTCTCAACAAGCCTACCCACACAAGCTGTCAGTCGAGACATAGCTACACGGTGCTGCTCACACAAGCTGTCAAGTAACCGATACGGTGCTGCTCACACAAGCTGTCAAGTAACCGCAACATATGTCGGTATACTCGGTATGACGTATAGGACCAGCACCCAGAATCACATAACATAAAACCCTAGTGACATGTCACTTGTATCCTAATCTATTCCTAAGGTACGATTGGGATTTCTCGCTTGCCAAATCATCATCAAATGTGTCCATAAGGTCGATTACACAATTCATGCATAAATTTAAGCAAATAAAATACTGTTAAAGTAAAGCTTATTTAACATACGAACTTACATCGGTTACAAAAACGGCAAAAGGATTTATTCGTCAACTATTTTGGTTTTCCCCGATCTAGACCCGAACTTCAATTTTCTTGATCTATAATGTCAAATTTAACTTATTTAATCACCACATTATTCAATTCATCCCAAAAACACATTATAGCAAAGTTTACATTTTTCCCCTAACTTTTCAACTTTTTATAATTTAGTTCCTAGGCTTGTAAAATGATTTTCATTCAATTTCATCACAACCCAATCCTAGCTGATTGTTATTTGTACTCATAACAGCCCACATTTTTCATTTATTCACACTTTTCTACACATTTTATAGACTTTTACAAATAAGTCCCTATTTAAAGTTTTTATCGAAAATCACTTCACAAAAGTCATTTAACGAACAACAAACATGTATTTTCTACCATCAAACATCAAAATACGTGCACATCTAACATGGGTAAAATTTTAGATTTAAATTTTCTTTAAAATTAGTCCTTGAAATAGCTAAATCAAGCTACAACAATCTCAAAAATATAAAAATCATTAAAAAGGGACAAGAACAGACTTACAATCGAGCTTGAAAGCTTGACCAAAACCCTAGCTATGATTTCCCCCAAAATTTCAGCTATAAGAGACTAAATTGAAGAAGATGACATCTTTTATTTAGTTATTTTGGCTTTATTTACCAAATTATCTATTTACCTTTCACTTAAACTTTGAAATTTTACCTACTCCATGTCCATTTTTGTCCATTCTAAAGTATAATGGTCTAATTACCATTTAAGGACCTCTAATTTAGAATTTCATAACAATTTACTACCTTTAGCCTATAGAACTCAAATTTTGCACCTATTGTAATTTAATCCTTCTAGTCAAATTGAGTACTCAATCAATAAAATTTCTTAACAAAATTTTCACACAATTATTCTATCATGCTGTAGACCTTAAAGAAATAGTAAAACAAATATTTCTACTTCAGATTTGTGGTCCCAAAACCACTGCTTCGATTTGACTCAAAAACGAGTTGTTACAAGAATAGTCGACCAATCATGGAGGAGGGAGAAAAGCCTTGTTTTTTATTTTATTATTTTTCCTTAAATCCCATCAAAACCTAGGACGCAAACCTTAATTTCTTTTTGAAATCAACTAAAAAAATCATTTCAAGAGCTTGAATCTCCCTTCAAATCATCATTTTTTATCTAAAGTTTATATTGTTCTTGAGAGAGAAAGTTGAAGCTAGAGAGATAAAGTTCAAAATGATAAGTATGGAATTTTCCACCTCCCCTAACATGATATTTGAGTTTAGATGTTAGGAGAAAATTTTAAAAAAAATTATATTAATTTTTTTGATATATTGTTATTGTATAGAAAAATTGGAAAGATAAGAAATTAAGTTTTCAAGATAATTGAGGATGGAATCAAGCTTATAGAGGCATGATTATGTGTTTTAGAGCATCCAAATGTAATTGCCTTGAATACTCTTACTTCTCTTATGATTTTAAGCTAGGAAAAATTTGGGTATTAATGTTATATAAATGAGCTTGATTATATAAGTAAAGTATGTGAATTTCATATTTGAAGGATGTGAAATAAATCATTAATGTGGTATAGTAAAAATGTTAAGTCATGCGATGCTATAAGTTAATTGTGTGATACGAAAACTTTAGTGGCTATGGATATTCTAATATGTATATTTGGATACGTATTGAAAATGTTACTAATGTCACCATGGCTAAATATGTGATGAACTGTTAACTCCTACAATTTTTTCATAGATTTGATACAAGGTAAAAATTAAAAAATGGCTATATGAAATTAAGGAATATGTATGTGTATGATGTATAATCAAGATCATAAATTTGATATGTTATAACATGGAAACAGAAATATGGGAAATGTGTATGTATTTATGTGTATGTGAATTGTCATAGGGAAATGAAGTGTGATATGGATTTTGTAATGCAATAAATGATCTTCTAAGTGAATCGCCCTTGTAAGCTTACTAAAAGAGCGAGGGTACAGCTGGCATGCCAATAGGGATTAGTGTGCATGCTTTGTGTTAAAAGACAATGATATGTGCCTTACGGCACTACCCGTAAGTGCATAATCAGGGCCCTAGTGTTTGGTGTGATGGTTGGGTTACACCTTTAGTGCAACAAGTATATGGTGTTCAGTTGGAATCCTAAGTATTCAACTCTTTAGAGGTGAGAAAAATTTGATTCAACTCAAAAAAATAAAAAAAAGTTCAAATTTCAAATAATTCGAATTGAGTTAATCGAATCGACTCAAATTTTTATTCAAATTTCGAGTTCAAGTCGAGTTTAGTTTTCAAATTAAAATAACTCGAATAATTTGAATAAACAAAATACAAGACTATATTATTTTAAATTTTAAATTTATATTATTTAGTTCAATTAATAATTATTTTACATTCCCCCAAACCCTTTTTACTTTCCCCCTGTATGCCCCACCATTTTCCCCCAAATCATAATACCATTCATATTTCCTATCCTTAAATCAAACCTTCCACCCTTCTTCAGTTATTCTTCATCAGTTTCCTAAGCTAAGCAAATCCCTCACCCATCTCCGGCCTCTAGTCTCCGGTCTCCTGTCCCTCACCTCAACTATGGATATTGGGTGTTGTTAATATTGTTGCTATAAAAGCTATGTTGTGGCAAAGGTTGTGTATGTTGCTCCTCTTGCTACAAAATGAACTGCCCTTGGATCTCCGAAACTAGTGTTCTATCTAGCTACTCTATTCTCTTCAATCTTCACTCTTCACCTCGACTTTTTTTTTTATAAAAGTTGTGGATATTCGTCTGATGATTCGAGACGCAAGAGTTCCCAATTGAAAATTAAGAAGTATTGAATTGAGTTCTTGGCAAGGTAGAAAAACGGAAGAAGTTAGGTTAAACAAAAAGAGTGTTTATGGGTAGGAAATGGATTGGATAGGTTTCGGCTTAAGGCTGAAGAAGAAACCAATATTATAGGACAATATTGACCCGTTTCTTATAAAAACACTTAGGATGGATAGGGCAAATATAACTTGACCGTGACCCACTATCTATAATGAGATAGGAACCAATCGGTATAGGGTGAACGCCACATTTCAAGGAAGTGATAAGTTCAAAGAGAATCAGATTGACGCCACAAGGTGTACTTGATAAGCCAATTTGAGTCAAGAAAGAACAAAAAGAGTTGAACACTCACAATAGTTATAAAAATTCATCAAAAGTTCTTTCTACATGTTTCAAGCCTAGTATTTATAGGTTGTACAAAGACCAGCTGAATAGGCATGTTACAATCAGACTAATTGAGTTGAATGTCTATTGAACTGCCCAAAAAATCCATTGAAGACTTCTAGGTGTGGAAGACGCCAACAGCCTTATCAATAGTCAATTCATTGGAGTTTGAAGTTGAGCTGCATGTGCAAAGAGCTGATCGGTTAAGAAGGTGTGAACATGAATTGATGCTACTTTGGGAAACCGAATGTGCATCTAGTTCTTTAATGCTTGTGGTGAATGAAAAGTCTTCACATGTGAACAGCAAAATTTGGACAGTCCATTTGGTGTGAACATGGCAACCAGGCGATTAGTAAAGCGTGAAAGCACATGATGCCATAGCCTTTAACCAAGAGATGCTTGGAAAAATGTAACCAGCAGCTCCCATATGCATGAATGTCCTAGTGCATGTTTCTCCATAAATACAGTCCATTAAATCTTCAATTATACATGAATGATCAGCAGTCAATGTGAACAACCTGAAAGACACATTTAAAACTATTTTAAATGCAATATCAAGACATGGTTTAAACATAATTTAATTTGTAGGAATCTTAGACACACAATTATGATGTCTAAATTAAGACCGAATTAAAACATATATTAATCCTGTGCAAAATAAGACATAATAAAAAAACTTAATAAAAGACACATATTAATGATGTTCAGATTTTGACATAATTAAAAACTCAAACATAATAACTAAAATAACTAAAATTGAATTAAAGACTTTATTCCAGCAACCGAAATCAACAATTTGAAAATTAAAGCTTGGCTTGGAGCAAATTCCATGGGACGTATGGAGTCATGCCCAAGCTTGATCAATGAGTCTTGCGATACTTCTCCCCAAACTTGATAAATGAGACACGACATAGCTTCCTTGAACCTCTTGGCTCGAGCATGAGTGATTGGCCCCATTGGCAGCTCAATTCTATCACTAGCTATTTTGGTTGAGTCCTTGGCCATGATCACATCACCTGTCCCTCACCGCAGTTGTGGATATTGGGTGTTATTAATATGGTTGCTATAAAAGCTATGTTGTGACAAAGGTTGTGTATGTTGCTCCTCTTGCTGCAAAATAAACTGCCCTTGGATCTCCGAAACTGGTGTTACATCTAGCTACTCCATTCTCTTAAATCTTCACTCTTCACCTCGACTTTTTTGCATCTCCTTGACCCTAGACCCAATAGTCCAAGTTTGGATATGAAACACTTTAGCTTTTATTTTAGATTTGTGGGATTCCTATTGGTTCGATTTATTACCTCTTTCACTCACGAACTAACAAATCACAAATTTGCTCAACCCAGAGATAAATAGCAAATTTTGACTTCTTTGGTCATTGCATTAATTTTTTTCGTTTCTCTTATATTTTATTATGGGAATCAAGATTTGAAGTTTAGTAATTTTTTAACTTACTAGTTCGGTCTATTTTTTTCCAGTCAGTTTATGTAAATCCATGGACCGTCATTAAATTGAGGAAATCTCAATCTTGTAGATGTATTCTTCAGCTTTTAAAATGAAAGGTAACCCTATAATTTTTTGCTATTGTAGTTTGCTAATAAGCATCAATGTCCCTACTTTTTTCTTATTATTTAAGTTGGAATAACAGCTTTGGATTTGGACCCTATTTTGAATAAATTTTGGTATTGTGCTTAAAATAATTAATTGAAGACTTTTAAGACGTTTCATCCCTAATTGATTTTAAAACAACACCAAAGTCATTTTTTTAATTTAACTCGAACAAATATATTCAATTTGATTCGATTCAAATTCCATCTCACTCGACTCAATTCGAGAAAATTTCAAATAGAGTTAGGATGATAAAATAGGATTCGTCAACTCGATTAACTCAAAAAATTTTCAGTCGATTTGATCATACACTCACCCCTACGAGTCTTACTTTACTAAGGTTTACTGAGGGCGAATGAATGGCTATTGTGTATTAACATATGATATTGATTGGCATATATATAATTGTATAGAACCAAAACGTGATAAAAGTGGATCTAGTAGAGAAAACCTAAAATTACGGAACGTGCCTTGAGGAACCTACTTGTTTGTGTTTAGAAAGGTAAGTTCTTATGGAACTTACTATCATTCCTTGTTTAATAGGCTTGCTTGTGTTATTTCTATTTTTATCTATTTTTTAACATAGTTTCAAATGTTGGCGTAAATTGGCATACATGGCTAGTAAATGAGATTGAATTGAATAAAATGAGATAAGTGTTTAAGGTTATATCTATTAATTCCAACTAGGAGAATGGAAAAGGTATTAATCTATATCATTCATTGTATGTGTAATTCATGTTCAGATCCAATCGATGGAACTCAAAAATTGATATATGATTATACATGTTATGAATATGCAAATATGAATCATTGATGCCCATTTAGACTTAGTAAAAAGCTAGGATATAGTTGACATGTCAATAGGGTCATATGCGCGCTTATGTACGAGATAGTTGATGATATGGAGATTATGGCAGGTTATTTTGAGATCCAACATCTATTTCGGATCATCGCGTACTCTTTGTCTCTACAAAGACCTTAGTGTGGTGGAAAGATGTATTTGAAGGTGATTAAACATTTGATGCCTACGAGCTTTCCCCTTTGGTGCCTTAGTATGGTGTAGTTTTTGCTCATTGGAGCTATCTTGGTGTTGTGTAGTTCACTCGTGTGTTCAATTCCATTTTACTAGGTTTCTATTACGCGAAACATTGAAATGGAATCTTGAAATTGGAAAATGAAACGAATCAAATTTAGTAAACTAATATGATACGTGATTCACTTGAAATGGTATAAACTTGTAAATTGATGATAGTATTTGAAATTGCGATGATCTTGTATGAATTGGCATGATTTAGTGATGCTTTGGATATGTTATAATGTCTAAAAAATTTGTATACCTATGTTTGATATGCACTTTGTTGTGACATTATGTGTTAAACTTTAGCCAAATGTATGTCAATTTCTTTTGGTAGTAGCATGTTCACCTATGAGCAAGGTAAGTGTTGTAATTTCCTTTTGAACATACTAAGCATTGAAAGCTTACCTATCATTTTTTCTCCTACATGTAGATCCCCAACTTGCAGAACTCACCAAGCCAGATCAATATAGATAACACACTATCATAAAGATGATAGAAATATGTTCATTTTGGTTCCTAATAGTGTGGCATGTATATAAGGTCATTTTGTTATTTACATAATCATCTTAATATGAATGTCAATGTTGTAATTTTAGTTAAGGTTTTGTTTGCATGTTAAGCTTGATATATGGCCTAGTTTACGCCTAGTTTGATTATGCTAATGCCATTTGGATTCTTTAATTTAAAGTTTAACTAAGCCTTATGTGTTTGAGTTTGAAAATGTGGTAACTTGGTATCTTAAGGTTGATAAATAGCTAGAATGTGTCTAAACTTTAATCATGAGTTTTGTACCGTTTGAGCACTTGATTTTAAAAGTGTTATAAGCTTGAATTGCATGATTTGGCATGATATGACGATTTGATGATATTGAGATGAACTTTTATTTTGTAATGGTTACCATTATAGGTTACAAAATTTTCATATTATATAGAATGGTAGTTTCAAGAAAAGGGATATAAGTTTTTAGTATTTTTTTCGCAAAGTCACAACACCACCACATGGATGTCGTGACACCAACTACTAACATCACAACATCCCCTATTTGAGGTCACGATGCCAACTTGGTGAAGTTTGAAAATTTTACTATAACACCCTATACCCGACCCGATCACCGGGTCCAAGTACTGGATGCCATAATTACCCATCATCTCTTAATAAGTTCCTAGCCAACTTGTAACAACTCGTTTTCAGTGAAATCAGAACAATGGTTTCAGGACCACAAATTTGACGTCAAAATAATTATTTTATTATTTTATTGTCTACAGCATGATAGTAGTACTGTATAAAAGTTTTGTTAAGAAATTTTACCGTTTGCATGCTTAATTTGATAAAAAGGACTAAATCGTGTAAAGTGTAAAAGTTGAGTTCTAGTAGCTAAAGGTATTTAATAGCTATAGAACCTTAAATTATGAGTCCTTATGTGGTAATTAGACCATAAATATTGATAGTGGACTGTCTTGTCTTGGCATAAGTGAAATTATAAATGTTTTCAAAGGTTATATTTGTAATTTTTTAAATAAATGACAATTAAATAAAACAAAATTAAAACATCACCTTCCTAAACTAAACACACCACCAAAACTTCAAAGTAAAAGCATCTATGGGAGCTTGAGCATTTGACCTACCTTATTTGGAGTTCATGGTATGTATTTTTGTTTCGTTTTTGATGATTTCTATATTTTCAAGATCGTTGTAGCTTAATCTAGCTAGCCCGGGGACTATTTGTGAAATTGTTAAAGTGTTAGGGTTTTAACATTAATGGATGTGTATGATTTTTGATGATTTTTGGAAGAAAATGATTAGCTATTGTTAGATAAACAACTTTAGTTAAGTGATTTTTTATGAAATTGTCAAATAGGGATTAAATTGTAAAATGTTAAATATTCATGGTGTAATTTGTGAATTAATGAAATGTGTGGGCTACTATAAGCTTGTAGGATATTCGGCTAGGCTTGGATAGGGGTGAAATTGCATGAATTTCATTTTATGAGTTTAAGGACTAAATTGAAAAAAATCAAAAGTATAAGGGAAAAATTATAATTTTGATAAAATATGAATTTTGGTTAAATTGAATAGAATGATTATTGAATTGAACTGAATTTGTTCATTTAGATCAAGATAAACCACATACGGCCCTGGATCGAAGCAAAGAAAAAGCTTCAGATTAGTTGACTTCATTTTCTACATTTATCGTCAAGGTAAGTTTGTACATTTAAATAATGTTTTTTATTATTATTTAAATGCTATTATTACATAATATTGTGCTTGATGGAAAAGTCCAACGGCATTCATTGACGGGTGAAATGGGATAGCTTCGACTATCGACTACGAAAAGGGATAGCTTTGGCTATCGATTATGAAAAGGGATGGTGACGACCATCAGTTATGGAATGGGATGGTGGCAACCATCAGTTACGGAATGGGATGGTGACGACCATTGAATTATGAAAAGGGATGGCTTCGATTATCAAATTATGAAAAGGGATGGTGACAACCATCAAATTATGAAAAGGGATAGCTTCGGCTATTGAATTATGAAAAGGGATACCCTCGGCTATCGAATAAAGAAAAGGGATACGTCAAACATCATATTATTACCTAGTGTGAGCTTCGGTATGTAACAGCTCGTTTTAAGGTCAAATCAAAATAGTGGTTTCGGGACCACGAATCTGAGGTAGTAAGATTTCTTTTTATTATATTTTTATGGTCTACATTATGATTGAATGATTGTGTGAAAATTTCGTTAAGAAATTTTATCGATAAGGTATCCCATTTGACTAAGAGGACTAAATTGTAATAGGTACAAAATGTATGTTCTAGAAGCTAGAGGTGTCTAATTGCTATGAAATTTTAAATTAGAGATCCTTAAATGGTAATTAGACCATTTTACTTTAAGTTGGACAAAAATGGACATGGTAGGGTGAAATTTCAAAGTCTTAAGTGAAGGCCATTTTGGTTATTTAGCTAGTAAAGACAAAATAAAACACATAAAAGATGTCTTCTTCTCAATTTCATCCTCCCATAGCCGAATTTAAAGAGTCTCCATATCTAAGATTTTTTCCAAAGCTTCCAAGATCGATTATAAGTATGTTCTAGCCCCATTTTTAATGATTTTCATGTTTTTGAGATCCTTGTAACCTAATCTAGCTATTTCAAGGACTAATTTGAAAGAATATATTTGTGTATTTTGATGTCTAATGGTAGAAAATGCATGTTTGGTGTTAGATAAACAACTTTTGCTAAGTAATTTTCGGTAAAAATGTCAAAAGGACTTATTTGTAAAAGTTATAAAATGAGTAGTAAAAGTGTGATTAAGTGGAAAATGTGGGTTGGTATGAGTATGAAAATGGTCCAGCTAGGCTTGGGTTCTGAAGAAATTGAATACATTTCAATTTACAAGCCTAAGGACTAAATCGGAAAAATGTGAAACATTAGGGGAAAAAATGTAATTTTACCATGATATGATTTTTGGGCTAGATTGAATAATGTGAGTATTAAATGATTAAATTTTTTATTATAGATCAAGAAAAAAGAGGTTCGAAGCTAGACCGGGGGAAAACAAAGTGTTTGACGATTAGGTCCAATTCTACTTTTTTTTTTGTACCGAGGTAAGTTCGTATGTAAATAATGCATTTTTATGTTTATGTTTTAAATTTTTTAATATTGTATGAATTGTGATTGACTCTTTGGATGTATTTGACAAAGTTTTGACAAGCGAGAAATCTCAGTTGAACCTTAGGAATAGAATAGGATACGAATGACAAGTCACTAGAAACCCATGTGTATATGTGATTATGTAATCCGGGTGCTGGTCTCGTACGTCCTACCAGTGGCTGACTAGTCCTGCATGTGTTGCGGATACCTGACAGCTTGTGTGAGCAGGCCTGTGAATAGCTCGAAAATGAACCCATATGTATTATGAGATTTGATTATGTGCAAGATTTTTTAGTATCCGTTAATATTTTGAGTGTTCAATAGGAATGTCAAATTTTTGAAAGGTTACGGTTATGTTGCGAGTTGGTACAGGTATGTACTTAAAACTCATAAGTAATGAGCTCGATATGTGATGAACTTTTGGTAGGACTGTGATTGAGTAAGTTATGATTATGAGATTTTGATAACGTTCATCCTAATCTTCATCATGTTAATTGTCTATTAAATGTGTGGTTATGATACTTATTATTTGCATAGAAACTTACTAAGCTATATAGCTTAGTCCCCTTCCTTTCACTTGTCTTCTAGTGCCACCAAGCTAGCTCGGGGTTCAGAGACCGTCAGAGATCCACTCACACTATCAACAATGATTTTGGTATCAATGAATTCAACATTCTGAGTTATGGCATGTATAAGGGACTTGGTTATTTTGTTATGTGTCATAATTGTTTTAGCCAAATGTGTTGGCTTATATTAGTTAGAAGTTCATTTTATATAAGGCAATTGGAAATGGGCTAATATTGGCCATAAGTAGATTTATAAAATGATGCCTTTCATGAATGATGTGTTGAGGTCTTGGTTGTGGATGTTAGTTGTATTTATATGCTTGGATTGGTGCTATGTTATGTTGTGTAGGTGTGTGCATTAAAGGGTGGCAAAATGCCTTAGTAAATAGCCTTATTTTTGTCCACACGGGTGTGTGTCTAGGTTGTATGCGACACACGGCTTGCCCCACGGGCATGTGTTTAGGCCGTGTGTCCCCTACACCCTAACTTTTGCACAGTGGAATGCCCAATATTGAGTACAGGGGCAAAGATACGGCCGTGTGTCTCAGTCGTGTGAGGGTCACGGCCTTGGACACGGGCGTGTGTCACGGGCATGTGAAGTCTACACCTATTTAATGAAAAATCATAAATTTTAAATTGAGCACACGGCCTGGCACACGGGCATGTGACCTAGCTGTGTATCTTCAATTTGTTCTTGGGTGACAAACAGAGAGTTACATGGGGTCGGGACATGGGTGTGTGTGACCACACGGCCTGCCCACACGGGCATGTCCCATATCCACACGGGCGTATGACCCCTATTTAATGAAAAATTTTCTAAGTTTTTGTAAAATTTTTTAAAGTTCTCGGTTTAGTCCTAAACGACTTCCAAAGCATGTTCTGGGCGTCGTCGGCTCGTATTATAGACTTTATGATTAAATACGAATGGTTTTAATTAGGACACAAATGTATAAATCGAAATTGCATGTTTGTTCGTGTGATAAGTCCGGTAATGCCTCATACTGTGACACCCCTAATTTGACCCTAGTCGGGAAGAGGTTTCGGGACCACTAAACCGAGTCATAAAAATAATTAACCGTCATAATTGATGCTCATTATATGTACATGTGCATGTGTGAAAATTTCATGTTTGAATTTTGTTAATTGTAAGTGAATTTTTATCAAATAGGACTTATGTGAGAAAATTTAGAAATGTGCTAGGCAAATGCAAAGTGGCCTATTAATGCATATTGTGAAAATGATGGGTTTGCATGTCAATTTACCCAAATTAAGGCATAGTGGCCGGCCATGCTATGAGTGGAAACATGTCACAAACATGTTATGTTAGTGATGTATGTTAAGAACAATAAAATAAGAAGTATGGGTAATAAAGAAATGGAAAAAAAAAAAGAATGTGTGTGATTTTTCTCCCCCCTCCCCATTGCCGTGAATGTAAGAAAGAAAACAGAAAAAAAGTGTCCATCTTTTTTCATTTCTCTTGGTCGAATATTCTAAGGAGGAAAGGAAACAAGTTGTGTTCTTTGGTTCTTCTTGGCCGGATTGAGAGGAGGAGGGAAGAAGCTAGGCATTCGGTCTTCTACTTGCTTAATTAAGGTAAGTTTTAGGTAAATTCTTTGAGATTTTATGAAATTTTAGTTGATGGATAAGTCTTTGATTGAGCCCATGTGTGAATTTTGATCCTTGTGGTGATTTGGGCATGCGGTTAAGGTAGGAAACTTAGAAGATGATTTCTATTCCTTATGTTTTATGAGTTGGGAGCTTAAATTGAAGATGAATAAGGGGAATATGTGTATAGAGGTTTTAGTAGTATGGAAATTCGGTTATGAAAGTGTGTGTGTGGTCACTTGCCGAATGTGGGTGTCAAGGTTAGTAGGTTGGCTTAATTCTTGTATTAGAAATCTATTTGAGAAATTAGATAGGCTTTGAATGGTTGAAGTAATGAAATTAGAAACTCATGAACTTGATTTAAATATTTTAAATTTATGGTAGTTAAATGGAATAGAAAGGATCTATTCGGCCATGGAGGTTAAACACATTGTTAAATTGTTGAATATATGCTTTGGTTGTTAATGAATATTCGGTCTTGGTATGAATCTCATTAATAACATTTAGTTATTAGATTTGGTATAAAATACTTATTAAATGGTGGAATTGGATGACTTACTTATGGATTTTAGTTATGAGAGTCTTTTGTAAGTAGAGCTAGAGGGTTTAAAGGGTGGTGTTTTAAAATAAACATGTATATGGACCCTATGTATGTACCTTGTAATTTTATTGTAAACTTTTGGTTTAACTTGTGTCATATTAATTGCTAAAATACTAGCTTGTGTGGAAAACTTTGTGTATGTTTTTATGTGCCGAATGTGAGTTAAAAAAATGGAGCTCACTATGTGTATCATGGTCAACCTTTGATAACTAATATGTCTTGATTCGTAAATTGAGTTAAAAGATTATATATGTTCGATCTAGCCTAAGCTAGGCTTGACTTGTAACATAGTAATGATTGACTGAACGTATATGTGTGAGATAGTGAGGATAATTGTATTTCTTGCTTTGATTAAGTGAAGTATATGAAGTTGATATACTTAATTTACTCAATTAAGCTCAAGAGCTTAGAGGACCAAAGTTGGATAAAGGAAAGCAAAAAGTGATCGAATAGCCGCCGAAATCGTTCAACAACATCCGAGGTAAGTTTTAAGTGATTAAACGTTGAGTAAATTCAATTATAATAGGACATGATGAGTTGATTTAATAATATATGATGTGGCCATGATATGTTCTAAGCTCAAATGGTAAGTTCTTAAGTGTTTGAGCTTGGGAATTTAAGGGTAATTTGAAATAGTCTGCTTAGGATAGCAGCAGTAACGTGACTTTAGAAAATCACCATAAATTTATGGATTTGAATTAGAGGCTGAATGAGACATGAAATTAAAGCGTAATGACTCTAGTTTCTTATAAAAGAAACCGTGTAAGCAAAGGAATTTCCGATAATGAGATACTTAAAGTTGTGTGAGACAGCGCAGAATGACACTGCAATCCTCTGTTCTGTTTTTAGAAAATCATTATAAATTGTACGAAAATGGTTATAAGATAAAATTTATATGCTTAGACTCCTTAATGAGTCTAGTTTCAAATGAAATCAAATACAACACATTTTGAATTCTGTAAAATGAGAAATTTGATTCGTAGTGAAGAGTGGTCAGATTAGTCAAACAGTGAAACAGGGGAAACTTTAAGAAAAATCTGGTATTGATTGGCCAAACCTAAAATTCTGGAAATTTTATGGATGCAAGATATACGAGTCTTTATTCAGGAAAAATTAACGGAAAGTGATTTAGAGTTTTGTAGCTCCAGTTATAAATAATTTAGTGACTATTGCTCAGGAAAAATAGCTTGTGCTGAATTTGAGATTGTGTTGTAAACCTTGATAAACTTGTTTTAGTTGCTCATAAGCTATTGATTAAACCCATGCGTGAATTCTAAATTGTGATATTGGAAAATGATAGATGTAGATTCAGCCAAGACAGTGTGTATACGTGAAAGTGTATATATATGTGATAAGGCCTAATGGCCGATGTGATGAATGTAAAAGTGTATATATGTGATAAGGCCTAATGGCCGATGTGATGAATGTGAAAGTGTATATATATGCGATAAGGCCTAATGGCCGATGTGATGAATGTGAAAGTGTATATATGTGATAAGGCCTAATGGCCGATGTGATGAATGTGAAAGTGTATATATGTGATAAGGCCTAACGGCCGATGTGATGAATGTGAAAGTGTATATATATGTGATAAGGCCTAACGGCCGATGTGATGAATGTGAAAGTGTATATATATGTGATAAGGCCTAATGGCCGATGTGATGAATGTGATAAGGCCTAATGTAACACCCCGAACCCGAGACCGACACCGGAGTCGGACACGAGATGTTAACAAACTTTGAAAAATTTTTCCAGACACTGCCCAGTCTGAGTACTAGTCGCTTCAAAAATCATATCTTGAGTTTCACAACTCGAAAATCAGTTTTGTGATTTTTCCCTGAAACTAGACTCATGTCCTCACCTATGTATTTTTTTCTAGAATTTTTGGTCGGGCCAATTAGTACAGTTTATTAGTCAAAGTCTCCCATGTTACAGGGGTCGACTACACTGACCTTTTCCCATTACGACTTGGATATCTCTCTGTACAGAGCTTCAATACTGATGTCGTTTGTTTCTATGGAAACTAGACTCAGAGAGGAATCCATAAATATATGTTATGACTCCTAATTATCTCTGGTCAATTTATAGTGAATTTCCAAAGTCGGAACAGGGAATCCAGAAACTGTTCTGGCCCTGTCCCACAAGAACCCGAATATCTCTTACTGTACTGTTCATATGATTGTTTCGTTACTTTCATATGAAAGTAGATTCATCAAGGTTCGATTACATAATTTATTCACTATTTAACTCCACTCCTACGAATTCTTGTGATTTTTCCAATCCACACCACTGCTGCTGTCAGCCTCTGTTTTCAAAGTAAACCTTACCTATTTTCGGGGTTTCATGGACCAACTAGGGCCTTGTCATACATATGCCCACATATGATCATACTTAGCCATTCCAATGGCTGATCATTTGCTCAACACTTCCATTCCAACTATAGTTACATCATGAAACCATCTATACATTCATAAACACGAATGGTCTAATGCCATACTCCACTTCTACAAGCCATTTTCGCATGGCTGTACACTTATACATTTCATAAAGTACTCGAAAAACACCAATGGGTAGTCCTATACATGCCATATCAAAATTCAACCAAAATAGTACCCAAAAGAGCCTTTGATAGTGTGGGCGACTTCGACTTCAAGATCCCGAGTCCGATAGCTGGAGAACCAAAAATCTATAAAACAGAGGAGCAGTGTAACGAGTAAGCAATTTATGCTTAGTAAGTTTTGAGCAAGGAATTCCAGCATAAACAAAGAATAACACACATTTAGCTAAACGGAATATTTCATAATACGCAATTTACCGATATCAAACTTGCTTCACAACATTAACAACCCTTATGTACATACACAATAGACTAACTTAGCCGAAGGCCGGTAGCTCGTTTATCAACTGATCGAACATTTATTTGTAAGGGCTCGATTAAATTCAACACATACGTAACATATCCCCATATTGGGATGTTTTTCGAGTATTCGCTGGAATTTTACAGCAAGCTCATTCATTACCAATCACGTACCTTCGGGATTTAACCGGATATAGCTCCTCGTTCAAATGCCTTCGGGACATAGCCCGGTTTGAGTAACTCACACAATGCCTTCGGAACATAACCCGGATTTAATAACTCGCACGAATGCCTTCGGGACTTAACCCGGATTTAGTATCTCGCACAAAGGCCTTCGGGGCTTAACCCGGAATTTGTATCTCGCACAAATGCCTTCGGATCTTAGTCCGATATATTCCTTC